>NC_034593.1:33484376-33520015 GCF_900095145.1 Mus pahari
AGAGGAAGAGGAGGAGGAGGAGGAGGAAGAGGAAGAGGAGGAGGAGGAGGAGAAGAAGAAGGAGGAGGAGGAGGAGGAGAAATAACAAAAATAAAATCAAAGAAACGATGTAACAAAAGGAGATTTAGAGGATTTGAATTATTCGAAGGCTATAATGACCTTGATCTTTTATTAGTTTAGTAAGACCCTCCTGTCATGCTTGTGGCCCTTTACGTGTGTTTATTCTTCTGTGAAATATGCGTGTGCATCTGCTTGTGTGTGCAGGTGCATGAGCCAGTGTGATGTGTGTGCAAGTGAATGTAGGTGCCAGAGAGCAACTTTGAGTGTGGTTTTCCAGGAGACATCGCTTTGTCTACTGAGTCTCTCTCTGTCTCTGTCTCTGTCTCTGTCTCTGTCTCTCTCTCTGTCTCTCTCTGTCTCTCTCTCTCTCTGGCCTGCAGCCCACCAACTAAGCTAGTTTGGGGGGCCAATAAGCTCCCATTCCCACCTGCCCAGTGCTAGAGTTACAAGTGCAGACCACTATGTTGAGAGCTTTTGGCTTGGGCTCTGGGGTTCTGATTGAGGAATTCTGTGCCCATTAACCCGCTGAGCATCTGTGCAGCCTTCATCCTACATTTATTCACATACTCTCCTCCACCGTCCACATTTCAGGTAACTCATGATAGCATAACACCTGTAAACTATCTAGGACATCATTGGGTAGCTAAGGCTTCTTCCTCCTTCCACTGAATTTGGAGGACTATCCTTGCCATGCATGAAAACTGAAAGCACTCTAACTTCATCCACTAGGAGGATTTTCACCCAGAGCAGAGGTAATTTTTTTTTCCAAAATTACTGCCTGAAGAAGGAAGAGAAGGAGGAGAGATGAAATGATAGGAACGGGAAGGTTCCACAGTGTGCGAATCAAGAATTCATGGTTTCTCTGCACTGCCACATTAGACACCAAATGGAGAGAACATGTGAACCTTTGGAAAAATCACTTTCTTCCAGTTCAGAACCTCTGAAAGCACTATTTGGCTACTTTGGATATATCTTCAAAACAACCCTAAAAAAATACAGTCTCTATATAATTACTTCAGAGACTCCAGTCTTATCACTTGCTCTACAGATCACTTTAGAGTCAAATGCAAACTAAGATTTTGTCTGACTGTTGAGGAAATATATTTTATACAAATTGGGAATACACATAAAATTTTAAATATAGTGTTACAAAGGTGCCCAGAGGCTCAATAGTGAAACATGACTTTGAAATTGTACAACACTTTTTCCTTCCTATAAATTCAGTGTCTTAGATGTTGAAAATGCCTTACATCCATTTCTGTTTTAGTCTATGAATGTATTTCCTGAGAATCTAGTGGTTTACCTTGCTCAATTTTGAATTGAACATGAGAGAAATATTTGGTCTCTGTTTTATGATTATAGTTGCTTCATATAGTTTTCAAATATTATTGTCAGGGCATGAGTTTGAATTATTTAGAGTTTCGTTACAAGACTGCAGAGTAATTTATTCATTCATTGTCTTCTTGACAGTTGTCTGGACAATCAGTCATCTTTCTAGTACACTGGAAATTACATACATTATCATTAACATCTCCTAATCATGCATATATGTCGGAAGCCAGTCCAAGAATGGAGTCTTGTGGAGAGGGCTCTGAGTGCTAGGAAGAAGACTCCAAGAAAACAAGACAAGAGTCGTGCGACCTTGGTTTTATCAGAAAACACAGAATTGGTTTTGGAATGTGATCTCGTGCTTCTCCCAGGTGTAGTGGATAGGAGTGAGTTTCCTTCAGCTGTCGCTAGTCATATGCCCCTAAGGAGAAAACTGTTTTTGCCACCTGTGGCTTGTCCTTGTGACTGGACACTTTACTCCGGTGACCTTTTTAAATCCTGAGAGTATGAATTGAATTATCTGATGCTCTGATGAAAGTTGGCTATTACGTGAAACTAGTTTCCTCATTTCTAAGCCCTGATAGCCTAGGCTCATGTCACCAGCTGGAGTGGTAAAAGATGCATAATAATTTTCCTCATGAAACTGAGGGACATACAATAAGCTCATGATGTGCTTTAGAAGGTTACTTCAAACTCCTTTGTGGCATGACCACAGCAATTTATAGGTACTCCCACCAATAACTTTCTCTCTCTCTCTCTCTCTCTCTCTCTCTCTCTCTCTCTCTCTCTCCCTCCCTCTTTCTTTCTTTCTTTCTTTCTTTCTTTCTTTCTTTCTTTCTTTCTTTCTTTCTTTCTTTCTTTCTTTCTTTCTTTCTTTCTTTCTTTCTTTCTTTCCCTCTCCCTCTCTTGTTATTGTTTATTGGGACAGGGTTTATCTGTGTAGCCCTGGCTGTCCTGAAACTCACTCTGTGCACGAACTCACAGAGATATGTCAATTGCTGCCTCTGCCTCCCAAGCCCTGGGATTAAAAGAATACACCATCACTTGACCACAATTAACTTCAATGCAGTCAAATTAATCATCATGAAGAGTACCCTATTTGTTAAAAACCTTTTCCTATTGGGATAATTTAGCATCTGGTCTCCAGCATGTCCAGGATGTCTGAAGTGTTTGTGTTTGCTGTGCAAATCCCTAATGTACTGTTTTATAGTAGTAAACAGAAACCATAGTAGTAGTGAACAGAAACCATCTTCTCTTTACTTGTAGAATTTAACATGGCACTTACCATGCAATCCATCTTTTGGCCTCTATTTCATGATATTTTTTTCTATTATTAATTGATCATTTCCAAGTCATCATATGTATGTGTTGAATGTTATGTTGATCTGAATACTGTGACTACCATATAATACCCAATTCTGAGAAAGGAACATATCTCAACTGTATTTGAGCCTTTTTATTTTCTTTTTCCTTTTATACAAACTTTACAATACTATGCTCTCCTGAAAATGGATAACAGAGAACAGCTTATGGTTTTACATCAGTATGCCACAGGTTCTCTGTCTCTCTCTCTGTCTTTCTGTCTTTCTCTGTCTCTCTCTGTCTCTCTCTTTCTATCTATCTGTGTGTGTGTGTGTGTGTGTGTGTGTGAGAGAGAGAGAGAGAGAGAGAGAGAGAGAGAGATCTGTGTGAGAGAGAGATCTGTGAGAGAGAGAGAACGAGAGAGAGAGAGAGATCTGTGTGAGAGAGAGATCTGTGAGAGAGAGAGAACGAGAGAGAGAGAGAGAGAGAGAGAGAGAGAGAGAGAGAGAACACATTGACCTGCTAGGAGCAGCTAACTAAAGGGCTACAGTCTAGCGTTTCTTTGCCTACTTTCTATACAAAACATTTTAAAAGATTCTTTTTAGTGCCAGGGTTTATTTTCAGTTAAAAAAAAAATAAAACCCAAGCTTTAAGCGATTCACTTTATATTAATTGAATTTTCAGAGATATTCCTTCCCACTTATCCACTTCCATTTCCTCATTAGCAGTAGCAAACGCATTTGGATACAGAGCAGATTTTGTTCAATTACCCACTTCAGTGAACGTACACACAGTTTTTCACAGAAGGGGAGGTGGAACGAACTCTTAAAGTATCAATGGAAAATCAGTACCATGCATTTTAAAAGTTGCATGTCTTTAGCTGGGAGGACACACACACACACACACACACACACACACACACACACACACATACCACATACAGAAAGAATGCATTCAGATACGTATCTTCCATAGGCCAGAGGGCATCAGAAAAGACAGACAGAAACATAGCTGAAAGGCTGACCTCAAGGCAGATAACCACATCTAGCTTAGGACACTGGGGCTGTATTTCATACAGCTTATTTTTAAAAAGCAGAGGGTAACGGCCTTTCAAAGATCATACGCCCTAAGGCCTTACTGCTGTGTTCAAACTCCACAGAACTGAAACTCTGTCAAACAGCCTGGGGCCAGAGCTGTACTGCACACCGTAAAATGATACAAAACAAACACTCATGTGTTTGGAGAACAAACTCATTAGCAGAAGAAACACTGGACCATACACACCCGGAGGACATCAGAGCTTCACCCAGGCCAGAAAACCTGGAAGAGAAGTGTCACTCCCAGACAAGGGAGGCAAGGAGTTTTATGTATTTTTATTAGCATAACTATTGGAATTCTATTAAGTGAGTTAGAGCCGATGAGACCTCTCAGTTTACAGAAATACCTGCATAAAACGAGTAATAAAATTGACCACATTTTAAACTCTAAATGGTATTTACCCCCTTCATAAATATTTTCAGCCTTTCATTTTTCTTCACAGGATCATAATCTTGTTTCACACAGAGGGAAATTAACACTATCAAAAATTGAAATGCCCAGGCCTTTGCTGTGGAAGTCTGTGAATCTGGAATTGATTAAGAAGCATGTTTAAGATCGATACCTGGGAGGGCTGGAAAAGAAGCAGGCTCTGTAGAAGGAGGCGGGAGTCATGGGACACCCCAGCAAAGCCTTGCAGATGTCTGAGAAAAAGATGGGCTTCTGGGGCTGGCGTACTATTCACGGCTCACAGGAAGAGCTGAGCTTCTGGGAGCTCCTCTCTCCCTGTTATGGCCTGTCAGTCTGTACAGTCTGTCCCTACAAGGAGGCATGCACACTGAGAGAGGCAATTTTCTGCAGTTATGTGATCACCAAAAGGATGGCAGCTGAGAACATGTGTGTACTATCAGAATTCCTGGCCTTGGGAATCAAGTCCTTGACTCCAGTGGGCTTATGTGAATGGTACAAATTAGCATCTACCTCACAAGGCATGAAGGAGCAGAGGTTACACCTGTAGCCACCAAGACCAACCAGGTTGACACCCAGAAAGTCTATATGTGGATTACTGTGCCACTGTAACTCAGTGGGAGGAAGATGTACATTTATTAATATTTAAATTTTTTGAATATTCATTCTCTCTCTCCCTCCCTTCTCCTCCCTCTCCCTCCCTCTCCCTCTCCCTCCCCCCTTTCTCTCTCTCTCTGTGTCTCATGTACAGGTATCCTAAAAGATTACTGGAGGACATCAAGGTCTTTTGACCTAGAGTTAACAAACAATAGGGAATGGCTACACACTGATTCTAGGAACCAAACATGGGTCCTACAGAAGAGGAACATGGGCTCTTAACTCCTGTGCCATCTCTTCAGCACCAATTGTTCTATCCTTCTGTGTCAATTGACATGAGTTTGGTGGTTGTTCAAACATTCATCTAGGCTCAGGTTGGGTCTTTTTTTGAGAAGGGATTGCTGAGGATGTCTGTGTTCTGGTCAAGTGGTATACAGTTAAGCTACTCCACAGACCCAGAGTCGATCTTTCCAAGAGCATTCAACTATACATAAAAGGATTTTGTTTGTATCATTAAAGTGCAGTAATACTATAATAGCAATAATTATTTTTTGGCATGCTCATTTCTAAGCTGATGACTGTGCTTCAGCGTAATTTAAACTATCTTGTGTATTTGACTGTTAACCACATACAGAAATTTAAATAGCGGTGATTTTTGTTTGAAGCATCCACAGGAGGTCAGAGACTTATAGGAAAGTGAATGCCACCTCATTCAGAACAAACCTAGTATTTACACGCAGCTTTAGCTTCCTCTGATGACTCAATGTAGTAATTAAACTGTGAGCCATACACTTACTCCTGAACCAGAATAATGGGACACCGCACACAGCATGCCGGAGTAACAGCAGCTCAGTCACAGGGTGAAGAGCAAGCCATCCAGTCACTGCAAGTTAGACATGGTGCAGGAAGGCCCAGTTGCTAAGATGACTTGTGGCCTGTTAACTCTTTATGATCATCCTAGACTTTCTCCATCATCAATAGTGTACTTCTTCTGCACCAAACCTCATGTGGACCATCTGCACCATCACTGGTGTGGACCTTCTCCATCATCGCTGGTGCGGACATTCTCCATCATCAATGTTGTGGAACTTCTACACCAAACCTCCTATGGACCTTGTGCATCATCCCTGGTGTGAACCTTCTCCATCATCCCTGTTATGGACCTTCTCCATCATCACTGGTGTGAACATTCTCCGTCATCACTGGTGTAGACCTTCTCCATCATCCCTGGTGTGGACCTCCTCATCATCTTCTTATGGACCTTCTCCATCATCCCTGGTGTGGACCTTCTCTATCATCTCTGTTGTGGACCTTCTCCATCATCACTTGTGTGGACCTTCTCCATCATCACTGACGTGAACATTATCTCTGCTGTGTACCTTCTCCATCATCTCTGGTGTGGACCTTCTCCATCATCTCTAGTGTGAACCTTCTCCATTTTCTCTGGTGTGACCCTTCTGCATCATCACTGGTGTGTACCTTCTCTGTCATCACTTGTGTTACTCTTCTCCATCATCACTGGTGTGGTCTTTCTCTAACATGGGTATGGCAGTTTGTACCCATCCCTTAATTTTTCCATTATCCTTTTTTCTCTCCTCTGTTATTATTACACATCAAAGGTATTCAAAGATGGATGAGCCAACCTTACAAAGCTAATCTGAGCCATGGGATTTCATTAATGAGTCAACCTTACAAAGCTAATCTGAACCGTGGGATTTCATTATTTCCTTCACATTCTTTACTAACCACTTGCACCGAGTGTCCAAGCACACCTATATTAACCTATTGAGAAAACAAATAAGAGGATAAGGAATAAAAGCGGATGAACTTGATTTTAAGGTATATTACATTCAAGAGGCTGTGCCATCAATCTTTTGTGGTATTCATTTATGTGCATGCATGCATATCTGGAATTTTTTAAGTTCATGTATCTGTTCCCTACTCAGAAGTGAAATGAGACATAGATTACCAGAAAGTAGAACACACTGGAAAAATTCTGATTTTCTTGGCCTACTGCCCAAAACTGTCTTAGTTACATGATATTCTCATGGAGCACTAACTCAGGATTATTGACATCTTTTAAAACTCATTTGAAAAACATGGCCATAAAATGTCACTGATTAGCAAAGTAAGAGAGGCTCAAGTTGCTGTGGAAGCAGCCAGCAGGGCCTACCACACCCGGCTCAGTTATTCCTTTATGCTTACAACACATCTTCATGAGAACCTGCTCTGAGACAGACTATGTTTAAACCCGAGGTGTGAAATGATGAAGAACTCCAATACTTCACCCCTAGTCTAGGTTTGCAGGGCAGGGGAAGTTTGTGCTGTGAAGGAAAGGGTAATCTTGAAGGGCTTCCTGGAAGAAGCATCAATTAATTATGGTCTAAAGGAAGAGGAGTCTATCAGACTGAAGGTTGGGAGTTTTGGAATATCTTATAGTGCATGGCTGGAAGAGGAACAGTGGATGTCTGAGAAAAGGCAAGTGTGCTATATATCTACAAGGTCTAGAGGCTGTCAGTGTATGCTACATTTTTTTGTGTGTGTGTGTTTCATGTGAAAAATTGTAACCTAATTCTGAAAGTCAGTTTCCGAATTCATCCATTTTCCAACTAGTCTCCTGATTTCATTTTTTTTGCTGCATAATATTTCATTCTGTATATGGACCATATTTTCTTTATCTATTCATTTTTTTTCCCAGCCCTGACATGGCAGCTCAAACTGGTAACTCTAGCTCTAGATGATCTGGCATCTTCTTCTTCTAGCCTCTGTATGTATATGCACTCACATCCTACACAATTAAAATGCACATAATTGAAAATAAATACTTAAACAAACAAAAACAGTAATAAAAAACCTTTGATGAAAGTAGCATAATTCAGGCTAAAGTTAATAAAAAATAATATGCCAAACTGGCAAACCCTGATGATGAAGGTTCAAACCAGTGAAAACCCCTGTCAATAATTTCTGGCTTCTTTTTGTTTGAGACAAAGCCTTTCTTTCTATGTGGATCAGCCTGTCCCAGAACTTGCTTTGATCCTCTTCTCTTGCATTCCTAGAACAGTGGGCACATCACACCTGCCTCAAATCCAGATGTTGACCTGCTAGAGTAAGTGAGAATAACTTTTAAGTCACTGCTTTTGAGAGGATAAAGGGAAGCACTGTAATAATACTCAACACATGGGGGTTGCTTGGAGATTAAGTCAGATGCTTCATGTATAAGCACAGCATGTGGTAAACGGGAATAATATTTTCCGTGCTACTGTTTCTCAGGTTAAATATTCTATTACATTGTGTCAGCTACTATAGCTTACAATAATTTCACTGCACCTGAGAGTTCAGTTCAACTTACAGAGAGGGAAGTATTGGCTGGAGAGCCGTCAGTTTCCTGGCATCTCAACCTGGGAAGGTGAGATTGTCACAGAAGGTCACACTCCTAACTAAGGCTAGGAGACTGTGACAAGGAGATACTTGGTCCCATGGATTCATGGTCTGTGAGTCATGCACTGTAGATTCTAACTCCAATAGTCCTTGGCGTCTGTGAGCATGAGGACTCTCCTTCAGGTATAGCCTACATATTTCCTTCTATTTGTTTTTCTTCTAGAAGAATTGCTCTGTGAAGAATTGCACAGGAGGAGATTACTTGGCAGTTCCTGACCCAGCACTTTACTAAGTCCCATTGAGTCTGCACACCCCTACCTGCAGCTCAGGGATAAAGCACACAAGCAAGGTCTGTTTTCACCAGGGCATAGCTGGTTGTTCTGTTCACAGATTCCCCTACATTGGCCTGTGTGTACAGGTTTCACCGGTACAGTAATTGCTCTCTCCTTTTTTTTCTGAGATGCCTCATTCTGCTGCATCTTATTGGTGCCTCCTTGGATGCATTGCTCTCTATTTCATGCTAAAATATCATGGGCTTTTGCCGTAAAGCCAATCAAATAACTAGTGCTTCCAGTGATTTTTCTTATAATCATCTCCTTCTGGTACACAGAAATGATCGGTGTACCAGTAGTTTATATTGTTACCTGGGTCCCCAGACAACATTTGTTTGTTTTCTGTCGCTGTAATAAAAACCTGGGGGCGGGGTTTGTTTGCTTACAAGTCACAGGTTCATCCTTGAGGAAAATAAGAGCAGGAATCCAGGCAGGAATGAAAGTAGGAACTGAAACAGAGACGGTGGAGAAATACTGCCTATAGGCTTGCTCGACATGACTTTCTCAGTTTGCTTTATATATATATATATATATATATATATATATATATATATATATATATNTGTGTGTGTGTGTGTGTGTGTGTGTGTGTGTGTGTGTGTGTGTGTAGTCCAGGACCACCTGCCTACAGGTGTCACCACACATAGTGTGCTTGGTGCTTGGCCTTCCTATGTCAATCATTCATCAAGGGACTTCCACACTAAAATGTCCACAGGCCATGCTAGTGGAGGGAACTCCTCTACTGGTGTTCCCTTTTTCTGAGTGTGTCAAGTTGACAACTGGAGCTGACTGCAACACTAATTAAGAACAAAGTTGCTTTAAATACAACTGTTTTAATTAGGATTGCTAAATGAGCCAATCTTCCCTCCTTCAGAAATACTTAAATAATACTTGCTTCCGCCCAGAAGGATGAAGATATTTCACACCATGATACCTGCTGAGATAGTCCGTTGTTTATGCACATTTTTTAAATGCCAGATTTGTTTTAAGCAAAGCTGTGTTACTAGGTATTTGGTGGTAAGATACTCACCAGAGTCCATGGTCAATAGCTTTTAACTCATAGATGAAGGATAAGAATCATACAATAGATTCAAGAATCAATAATGTAAGTTTGAAATTTTTAAGTGCTTTGTCTGAAGGAAATTGAAATAACTTAAAAGTTAGTCAAATAGGCAAATTGTAAATCATATGTCAGTGTCTGGCTTACAATCTAATGTCCTTCTGAGAAGACACTATTTGATGGTTTAAAGTGTTAACAAGAAAGCAGGTAAACAAAATTGAGAAAAATGGAAGAATTATAAGAGCAAAGATAGTATATACCACAGGATACCATTAATGCTCAACTGGCGATATGGGCCAGTATACAAAGGAGGGGCCAGAGAAACAGGTTATTCACTAAGACACTGGGATCTGTCCTGCAGGGATACACTGCACTGGCCTGCACTGGCCACAGTGCAGAAAGAAGAATATGTTTTGAAAAGGTATGAAAACCACTACAAAGTTTTAGACAGACGAATCACACTGATTTCCCATTCCATTTGAGCAAGTTTAAAGAAACATAGGAAGCCCAGAAGTGACAAGATAACACCAGAGGCTCTTGCATAAGTCTAGGCAATGGCAAAGCATCCCACCGAACAGTTCAACCACAAAAGCACATCCTTCAGAGATACAGACACCCTATGCCCTTCCTTGGTTTCCTGAGCATTGGTGCTCTTGAATCTAGAGCTGGGACCACAAAAAGGAGAAAGAGACTGATCAGGCATGCTTCTTTGGCACATCCAGCCCTTTACTGGTTTGGAGGAAATTGAACTTTTTTTCCTAACTCTTTGCCAAGTTAACACAACCTTGGTAAGTTCTCTTTCCTTTTCTTCTTCATCTTTAAAATCCATAGATCTGTTCCAGACTTAATGTATTTTGGGCTTACAGAGAACTGGGGACTGAACAGGAATGAACATAGCTCAGGTTGGCCTTGATCCTGATACCTCTGCTCTCCTGCTGCTGTGTTATAGTGTGCATCACCGTATCATTCTCAATACATGTCTGTGAAACTCTACAATACAGCTAACTTCTTCACTATCTCCTGGTAGAGAGCGGTTCAAAATTTTATCACAAGCAAACTGTAATCTAGAAGGTTACATATAAGCTGACTTCCTTTATCTCATCTAGAGACTACCAAAATTCATTTTGGAGGTGTGCTGTTGGTAGACCTCAGAAATGTCTTATTTAAGAGTCTGTTTTTCTTCCCTGCACACCATGTCTTTCTTCGTTCATTGCTTTTGTTTTTTCTTCTTTACATTCTTTCCTTGCTCACTACCTTCCTCCTACCTCTTCCTCCTAAATCCTGGACTCACAGACAGGTGTGGCAATGTTCATAAGTCTTGGTTGCATCTTAACTACCCCATTAAATTTTACTAATATCGTCTCCTGGTGAATGGTAACCCATTTTGCCTTTATATTCAAGGTCCCACTGGTCTAATAGGCTCTGTGTGTCAGTATGGTCTTAGGTCTTGTAGCTCTAGTATTTTGTGGTCCTTCAGTAAGAATCCACCCAACAACATAAATTTTTCAAATTTATTAAATTGGCAGAGGCAGAACAAATAGCTTCACCCTCAACCATGTCAACTACCAGCCAAAATATACTCTTAATTACGAAAAATAGCTTTGATAGTCACTTTTCCATGACTATAACAAATTCCTGGTTTAATCAACTTATAAAGAGCAAAGGTTTATTTGGCTCCTAGCTTTGCAGGTTTATTTATCCAAGGTTCCTTGGCTGCTGCTGTTAAGCCCATGCAAAGAGGGGGAAATATATGCTGGAAAAAAAGAATCCTCCTACCTACTGGCTAAAGTGTGGACCCGGGAGGGAGAGAAAAGTCTTTGTCCTACTATCCTCACTACAGGCACATACCTAAGGACCAGAAGACCTCCTCCCACTAGTCCCTACTGCTTTGTGATTCTCAAACCTCGCAACAGCACTGCAATTTGGGAAGAAAGCTTTTACCATGTGGCTCTGGGGGGGTGGTGGTGTACATATGAGAGCCACACTACATGAGATGTTTTCTATGCTTGTAATGTAGTTATGGGGTCATATAACGGAGGGGCATTGGAAAGCTTTTTAAGAGAAATACAAGGAAAATGTTAACAGCAGAGGAAATTACACCAAAGAAAGAAATCGAGGAGGAGAACAGACGAGAGTTAAGACCGAAATTTGGGGCAGCTAGTTAGCATCTAATATGGAATCAGTACCTGACATTGTAACTGATCAATAAATACTAGTGTGTAAAATAAACATTAGCGTTTGAAGAGTTTAACATAAAGGGGAGGACAGGAAAAGAGGCCTTGAGAAATCAGAATAGCAATTTGGGAGCTTACAGGATAGAGCTTGTCAGACACATCCCCAACACCTCTTGAGCTCGTCAGATATTTCCTAAAGTTCTCCCAAGCTGTGATTTACGAGGTGCTCAAAAGTCATAGAGTGGCCTGGGAAGATGATTTAGGCTCCTGCTCCTTAACTTGAGGTTTGCAAACATGGGCAACGGTACTGTAGACTCAGGGGAGAAAGGACATTTGTTCCCATCAAAGCCATGAAGCCTCCCAGAAGAGGTCAGCATCTCAGTAAAGCCTCAGGTCATTTCAGCACGCCTTGAGGTTGAGAAGGGTTGAGTGGCGAATAAATATGGTGGCCACCACATTCAAGTCAGAAAGACACACACACACACACACACACACACACACACACACACACACACACACTTGGAAAGGGTAATGCATTTACTCTCACAGAGCCTAATTTTTACTGACTAACCAATGGCTGTTTATCCATTCTCAGGGTGTTGAGTCACTGCTGTTCATTGCAAACTCACTTCTGAGCCCATGGAACTCCAATGGATAGTTCCAATAAACTCAGTGGGTGAGAAAGAATAGACTCGGTCATGAGCTCTCTCTCTCTCTCTCTCTCTCTCTCTCTCTCTCTCTCTCTCTCTCTCTCTCTCTCTGTGTGTGTGTGTATGTGGTTACACAGGATTGTAAGATGATGGGTCAAGAGTCATAAATATGTATATACTATGTATATGTAACTAAAACCTCCATAAAAAGGAATATCTGTGGATGAGCAAAGGAACAAACTGCAAAGAAGATTACGTGCACAGAAAATGAAAGAGAAACTCAAGTATGAGAGCTGTGATCCAAACTTCTATGTACTCAGCTTAGACACGCTTGGGCTCTGCTGTACCTCTGCCTCCACACAGTCTACAGGGTCTCTCCTCTTCTGACCACACCCTGCACATCAACCTGAGGCCTCATGGAGACGTTATTTTGGCACTCCAAGCCAGGCTTCAGCAGAAGACTGAGGGTGAGGTACAACCTTGCTACCAGCCCTTAGTCAGTCCTAACCGGAAGTGAACTCGGTAGCTACAAAGAGTGACGTCAGAAGGAACGGAGGAGGCTAGTGTAGACGGTCGGACTTGGAGGTAGCTTCTCCCTGGATTAAGCAGACCTTATCAGCTTTACAGTTCCCTGTGTTGCTGAGGGTTTATGCCAAAGGGGGAAGAGAGGCCAGCATCCATGACTCCATGACAACCACGCTCACATTGTCACAGCTTTTAGACTTGTTGCACGTAAATGTAGGAGTGACATGGCTTTTGACACAAGGGAGGATGGAATGAAATCCCTTGGAAGAGATGTCATAGTCAATGCCACTGAATGCCAAGAGACCCTGAGGGCTGTGGGATTTGCAATGGAAAGAGGGATTCTCTGTTAGATAATGTGATGGCCCTTAGGTCAGTGGGTGAGGTATGCCGGATAATGTACCTTCTTTGAATATTCCACCTTCATTTTTATACATGTGTGTAAATTCATGTATGTGCTGATGCAAGTATATATGCGTATATGTGCTGACTGGAGAAGTCTTCCTTAGGAAGATCACCCACCTCATTGGAGAGAGGATTTCCCACTGTCTCCAAGCTTTCCAGGTTGGTCGGGCTGGCTACCCACTTAGACCCAGGCCTCTTTCTCTCTCCACCTCTTTAGCACTGGAATTGTGAGTGCGCCCCACACCTGGCATTTTCCCTTAGGTTCTGGAGATTAAACTCAGGTCATTATGCTTGCAAAAAAAATGCTTCACTGACCAAGCCATACTTTCAGCCCCTGTTTTTATTTTTATATTGTATTACACAGTGAATCTTAATGTAGCCACAGTTGTATGCTCTGGGCAAAAGTAAAGGCAGGAATATCTCAACAAGCCATCTTACATTCCTGTCACCCAACTTCTAGTGATTTGACATACTAAAATGCAAATTTATCGCAGGCAAAAGAGAGTAAGAGACAATTATAAGTTTTGCAGACAAATGTAGTGCTTTTTCAAAATATGTACATAATAATATACTTAATTAGGACAGGTATTTTAAATAAATTTCTTTGAGTCCTGTTCAACAATAATAACTTAAGAGCTACAGTAATAAAAATGTATTTTTAAAGAAAGAAATGTTCAGAAAAAAAACTATCCTAGTGTGAATGCACAAAGTTCAAAGTACTTCAGTAAGAGAAGATGGTCATTGCTATAACCAGGCAACTGAAAGCATTTTACAAAGCTTTTGTAACCCAAACCAGCTAACATTTATTAAAAATCTGTAAGGAAGCAGGATATCATTTTTAGGGGGAAAATTGCTAATGGCTTGATAAAAGGTAAATTAAAATTACTCTCTAGGCACCAAATATATAACACACCATGCCTGCACAAAATTGGGCCATTTTCAGTAACTTTCAACTAAATTTTGTCTAGAAATGGACCTCGAAGGTGCATATGCCAGCCTGGCTGAGGTTTTCTGCAGTCAGTTGTAATGTGGTACCTCTGTTTCTCCCCCCTTCTCTCTAAATGCTTATGTGTACACCCCAAAGCTACATCCTGACATGCTGGCATGGTGAGGTTGAAAATGTCTTACGGCAAGTACAAAGAATATACTTTAATTGTATGGTTTCTCTATTCTATATTGTATACTTAAGAAAGAATGAGAGAGGTAGGCTCTTTCCTTTGGCATCTTGATCAATAAACACATAAGAAACCAGCTGGCTGGAAGCAGGGACTGAGAGATGGCTCAGTGGCAAGGTGATTGCTGCACGGGTATGTGAATCTGAGTCTGGATCCCTAACCCACACATAAAAACATCGCGGAGCAGAGGTATGTGCTTGTAAGCTGTGCTGGCAAGGCGAGGATGGAAAGGCAGTCACTCTGAGTCGGTGAGCTCACGGCAAAGAAGCAGAGGCAGTGAGGAACTATGTCTCAAGAATAAAGGCAGAGAGGAGTTGAGGCAGACCAAATATCAGCCCCATGTGCACATAAACACATACATACACAGACACACACTCACACAGGCACACACAGAGACACACACACACACATACTCACATATACACTCGCAAAGACACACACACACTCTCACACAGACTTACACATACTCACATACACACATATATCCACACTCACATATATACTCACTCAAAAAGACACACATGCTCACACAGACATACACACACATACTCACATACACAGACATACACATATAACCAGTTATACATACATACACACATTTATACAGACACACACTCACTCACATAGGCACACACCAACTCACACAGGCACACACAAACAGACACACACATTCATATATATATACTCCCAAAGACACACACACACACACACAAATTCACACAGATACACACACACATTCACAGACATGCATACTCATTCATATATATATATATATATATATATATATATATATATATATATATACCCAGACACACATACACATGCACAACCAAAGATACACTCATTTACAAAGATACACACTCTCTCACATATGCAGACACACATACATTCACACAGATACACATATCCGTACACATTCATACTCACAGATAGTCACTTACAAAGACACACACACACACACACACACTAAAGAAGAACAGAGAACTTTACTCAATCAGTAAAGCCGTGTTCAGTATGCACCTATCAAGAAACAACTTGACTGGAGTTCAAATATGTTTCTGAGGTTTTCTTCAATGTTACAAAAAAAGGAAAACCAGCAACAAAAGCTTTGTGAAAATGTCCTAAACGTGATCAATACAGGGTAATAAAAATTTGTTTGACAAGACTCAGTGCTTGTCTTTCAGAAGGGCTGCCAAAATTGAAATAGAAGCACAGATGGAAAAGACCAGGGGCGATGTGGCAGAGTCAGCCAGACACTGAGACCAGTAACGCTTTCCACATGCTGTGAAGCAACGAAGCTTAAGACCCCTATGTCGAGAGCACCTCTATAACTTCACTGAAGACCTGGAGTTCAAATTGAATGAGGAACTACTTCAAAGTACAGGGACTGTAGAAATAGGTCATTTATTAGGAGCACGTATTGTTCTTAAAAAAGACCTGTGTTTGGTTTCTGGCATCTATGCTGGGTAGCTCACAACCACCTATAACTCCAGCTCCAAGGGGTTCAGTGCCCTCTTTGTCATCTATGGGCACCTGCACTCACATGCACATTCCCAGTCATAGGCACTCATGCATACACATTTAGATAATCAATCAGTTAATTAAACAATTAAATAAGTAAATAAGAAAATAAATGAATAATAAAAAAATTCGATGGGAGTGTTCCTTTTCATAAACATGTATTTCATGCACATCCACAAATATGCATACTACTTTGCACAAACTTGGCACTTCTGTGTTGTTTAAAAGACTTTCATCGAAGAACAAACTGAGACTTCTAGAGACACTGGAGGTGATCTCAACTGGAGATGGACCGATGTCAGTCATCCACAAACACACTCTGGTCGATACAGAGACAGCATTTGCAAGTCAGAGGTATAATTAGAGTATAGTTCTCCAAATAGCAGAAAATACACAAGTTGGCTTTCATATTCACACACACACACACACACACACACACACACACACACACACACACACAAGGGCTGTTCACATGGCAAATGTAGATAGCACTCATATTCCACAGTAAAGCAAATCAAGTTTGTTAAGTCCTACGTCGATTTCAGAAAACCGTACCCACAGTACAGAGGAGACTCTCATGACACCCCGCCTTGTAGATTTACCATTTTTTTCCTGCTTCGTCTCCAGTTGGAGTTTGTTCCAAGGCTTGCAGAGAGAGGACCAGAATTCCTCCGTGGACTGCCCATGGCTGGACTGTGGATGCAGTGGGAGGTGACAAAGCTCACTCCAAGACTCCCAAAGATCAGTTTACTTTCCCCAGTGCAGCTTTGGAGGTGCTGTTCTGACAAAATTGTTCTTTCAAATCAGTCCTGCAATGGGAAAATCCCAAGGCCTTTGACTGCCCAGTGCAGAGGCCTCTGCCAACTGTGCATGCATCCAGCTGACCGTCAGGAATTCCAAGACCTGTGGGCACCCTAGATGTTGGGTGCTGAAGTGGTGGCAGTGCATATCTTATCTGTATTTCTGCAGACTGCTGAGGGAGAAGGTCTGCCCCCTGCCTGACAGCTACCCTCTACTGACTTCTGACGAGGAGGCTGCGACCAGCTCTGAAGCATTTTCTGAACATGGTGTCTGTCCTGAGGGAACCCATCTCCAGTCTTTACCTCTGTGCTCAGAACTGAGGTTTTGTGACCCAAGCTGCAGTTGATACGTTTGTGCTGGAGCAGTGGAGTGGTTGTGTGTGAACTCTGCCTGAGGGATGAGATGTTTTGTTTCCAGCCCTTCCAATTTCATAGAGTTTGCTTGTTTCAAGACAAGGTCTCATGTAGCTTAGATTGGCTTCAAAATCACTGTCTTTAGAGATAATGTTGGATTCTGGGTCCTCTTGCTTCTCTCTCTGGAGTGCTGGGATCACAACTGTGTACCAGCACTCCTGTGTATGGGCTGCTGGCTTAATCCAGGGGTTTCTGCACAGGAGGCAATCACTCTAGCAAACAGGTCACATCCCCACCCATCTTTTCTATGCTCTGGAAATGGTAAGTGACTTTACTTGACAATGAACTAGTTTACAGAAATACACAGTTCACACATTGAAGTACTTGGCAGTAACTTTGGGGCATACCTGCTTTGTTTAATTTCTGCCTCCGAGTCATTGATATAAAGTATTTTTCTCCCTTCCACTGACAGCCAGTGGCAGGCAATGCTTTAAAATTTGATATTTTTGTATAATTAGAGACTACCTTTTTTTATATGTGTTTATTGTATATTAAGGTTTTAATACCATCCTCACACATCTTTTTCTTTCTATCTTATATTTTAATTAATTTTTAATTAATTATTTTATTTACTTACATCCCAAATGCTGCTGCCCCTCCCTATCCCCCTCCCAGGGTTCTTCACCCCATTCCCCTTCTCTTCACTTTTGAGAAGATGCTCCCTCCTACCCCCACCCTCTGGGCATCTCCCTTCCCTGAGGCATCAAGTCTCTATAGGATCAGGCTTTCCCACTGAGGTCAAATAAGCCATCTTCTGCTCCATATGAGCCAGAGGCCTCAGACCAGCTCATGTATGCTTTTTGGTTGGTAGCTTAGTCTCTGAGAGCTCCCAGGGGTCCATGTTAGTTGACACTGTTGGTTTTCCTATGGGGTTGCCATTTTCCTCAGCTTCTTCAATCATTCCCATAACTCTTCCGTAGGGAACTCTGATATCAAGGAAAGGCCGTGACTGGCCAAAATTAGGATCCATCCCATGGGTGGGCACCAAACCCTAACATTAGTTATTACTGATGCTATGTTGTGCTTGCAGACAGGAGCCTAGCATGGCTGTCCTCTGAGAGGCTCTGCCAGCAGCTGACAGACAGGTGCAGAGACTTAATCCCAACTTTATTTTTTACTTTAAAGATATTAGCTTAAAGTGCATAGTAATGCCAACATCAAGTTTTTATTTTCTTATCTTTTCTCTTTCATTATATTAGTTTGTTGAGTTTCAAGTTTTTTAACAATATGTTATGATCACATTCATTTCACAACACTTTGAGGCATTCTTCCTCACACCCCTACCCAGCCAATTTTGTGCCCTTCTAAAAACACCTTTCAATCTCAAATTGTGCTATTCAAAATATTATTGGGTGTGTGATCTTCTTTTGGAAAGTAATCAACACACAGGGGGATATATTCTTAAAGAAAGCTGACTCTTTCTATGCCAACAGTTAACAATTGCCAATGGCTTCATAGTCAGGGGTGGGACTGCATGCCTATCTACCATCTCCAAGCTAATATTTTGCATGCCTTGGATTTGCACAGGTTCTATGCCATTCTTTAAATTTTTCTGAAAATTTCTCACACCCTGACAAAGATAACAAGGGGATTTTGTGTTTTGTTACTTTTTTTTTTTTTTAAATAAAATGTCTTCCAAAGGCACTTTTCAAATTATTTTATATGTTGAGGTGTTGAAATTATATACTGCTAAGGTCCTTTTGGTCATAGTTGGGGCTACAGCAGTTTCCAAAATCAAGCGTACTGAATCCAGGCTTAATTTGGCCCTAGATGGGACATAGCCTAGGTTTGAAAGCACCACTCAAACTAGCTAAGGAATTTTACCTGATAGATCCATACCTACAATTAGCATGTTCTATGCTGATCCATACCTACAATTAGCATGTTCTATATTTTAAACCAAGTTTCCCTAACAAGTATCATATAGGGAATTAACTCTTGTGCACACACCGATATCTTAAGTATTTATTGAAATTGAATTTTCTTTATAATTTTTAGGTGCTGATGCCTACCAATTTAGGGTGACCTATGTATTCTCCACCGTTTTGGATCCTCATTTTGTTTATTAGAAAAAGAGTGTCTCTACTATATATCGAGAAAAACATTAAAAATATTAAATAAAATTATGTAGTGAGTGTAAATAATCTAGCAAGGAGTTTAGCACTTAAAATGAGTCTCATGGCCCAGTGATTCCCCATATTCTGTCATCCATGAAAACACCATCACTCTTAAATTCCACCAGTGGTTCTTATTACACTGTAGAATACACTCTTAGTTGGAGCACAGTGGTGGAATTTCTTTATTTAGAAAACTCTTCAAATTTCTAAACGGAGATGTATTTCACTCCTGCTTGGTTTCCTTTTCCTGGTACAAATGGTTTCCATGGTCTGCTGTGTCAATTTTTCTCAGTTGTATAATATATACCTCTTTAATGGGAAACATTAAACATGGTACACCTTAAGGCACAACTGCATAATTTGCAAAGTGTTCTTTCCATCTGGAACATGTTATACACTCTTTACTTAATTTTCCTGAAGACTAATTAGATTAGCATTTATCTAATTAAAGTGCTCTTAGCTGCAAAACAAAAACAACAGAAGCAAGAATGATTCCAACTTGTAGCAAAGATAGTCTCTTTCGATTTAACAGCACCATTAAGCATCTCCCTGTGATTCTTAGTTCTGCCCTAGGTTTTAGACACATTCATGGATTTTTAGTACAGGAAATGGCCTGCTCCAATTCTGGTGAAAATAATTCTATTTAGAGTTTGGGTGGAAAATAATGCCTAAAGTAGTACAAAGGCCATGAATAGAAATATTGGGCAATAAGGATCTTAACTGATACATGTGTGGAGCGGTAAGTTGTTCGGTAGAAAACTAAAATTATTCCCATTGAGAGAATGAATGAAAATGAAGCACCAAGAGATGATAGTGGGTGAAGCTGAGATTCAGTCAATGAAATGGCTCTGGAGTGGGCATGAATGTGAGGAGCAGAAGAGAAAATAAAGAGGAAGGGTCATAGAAAACAATGGGTGGTGTGTGTCAGTGTATCACAAAAGCAGCAGGCATAAGCCATGGAGAGCCATGGAAACATGACCTCTTGATTCTTATTCCCCATGGTGTGTGAAGATGATAGAGAATTGTGAGGAATAATTAGGTAGGCCTTTTGACATGGATAGGATCGACAGTAAAGGAAGAAAGGTGGATGAAGCAGATTCTGGAATATGCTGTTAAATTATCTGCTGTGGTCAACAGTATTGATCTACTTCAGGAAGAGAGAACTCACTGGTGGCCATTTTATTTTGGAGATTATTTTGAAGGTTAATTGAAAATTATCTACTGGCAGGAGACTACCTAGGATAGAAAGCACAGAAAAGAGTATTTGAGCATCTTGGAAAATGTGCATAAAAGTTGCTGTTCAAAGACATCACAATCCAGACAGAGCCCCCAAGATGCCAGTTAAATGAATCTCATGGCTGTTTTCCCATGATCCTAAGTGTTTTCATGCTCTGCCATGATCTTCATCTTTCACAGAAGTGGGATGACTACAGAAGCCACAAGGGCTCCATCTCCCATCGTACGATTCAGAAGGGAGATGTTTTCATCAAACTCATCAAATTAAAATCATAACTCTCTCTCAGATCCAATTAGATTATACATCTCCACCTGAGCCCTGCACATGGGGCCATCAAAGGCTATGCTGAGAGCTTTTACCAAGGCGCCATTATTGTGTGCCAGACTCTAATTATACATCAAAATTATTTTTCTCATAAACTATTAGGAATTTAAATTTCTCTAGGTTATTGTTTTCTTCAGTGTGGCAGCTCATTTTGTGAGTGAGTTATATGTGACGGGTGGCAAATGTTTGTTCACATGCGTGGTTGATGTACGTGTGTGTGTGTGGGGGGGGTATACGTGCCTGTGAAGTATTTAGAGGCCAGTAGAGGATGCCAAGTGTATTATTCCATGGCTATAAGGTCTCTCACTGAGTACTGAGTAGAGGATGAAACTATCCAGGTGATCCTTCTGTCTCTTTGTGTCCCTGATAGCACTGGGGTCTCGGGTACACACGGCCACATCCAGCAGTCTGTGTCTTCTATAGCCTCCCTTTGGACTGGAAAAGAGAAGGGGAACTGTGATAAACGTGTTGCAGCCACACAAAAGGAATCCATTCTAAGAACATGCTTGCTTTTGAATGGGCATCCTCTCATCATGAAGGTAAACATTCTGATCTGGGTAGTGCTCCTTTCTTTTCATTTGATGACGCTTGATTTCAGGATGAATAAGCTATGAACATTTCAATGGTAATGTCTGAAGGAATTTTCACACTGAGAAATAAGCATATAGATGATCATTTGGTCACAAAAGAATATTCCCAATGGAAAAAAAAACAGAGAATAGACACTGCTGTCAGCAAACAAACATATCAAACAATGTCTGCATCATTTGCCCTCTGAGAATTGACCATGGAAAGAGACATTGTGTGTGAAAGAATATCTAACAGCTAAACTGTTGATAGCATCAGTTGCTGACAAAGAAACACAACACTCCTTTAATTCACAGCTGATGGGAATATAAAATAAAAATGTCTACATCCTAAGAAACACCTTGTTATAGAAAACTTAGGAATTTTGTCTCTGATGGACTGAAAATTTTGCCCACACAGGAGCCTGCCTTTTCATTTGTGGTCATCCAAACTAGAATCAAGAAAGGTGTCATTCAAATTCTGAATGGAGAAGCGTGGCAAGATAGTTTCTAGGTAAGAATATTTGCACTGCAAGGAAGAGGACCTGAGTTCAAATGTTCAACACAATTGTAGAAGTTGAGTGTGCATATAACTTCAGCATTGGTGGGCAGAGGTGAGTCTCTAAAGGTCACTGATCTTCCAGCTTATCTAAAATGGAGAACTTTTCATTCAGTGAGAGACCCCTGAATGCAACAGGACAGACCTTGATAGAAGAAGATACTTGATGTCCTGCATTGCCATCAAGTTTGCACACCCACTAGAATTCATATAATATAAATATGAACACATATGTTTATAGACTCATGAACATAAACACACATGTGTTTATACACAGATTCATGGGAGTATAAGGTAGAGGATAATGAAGGAAGGTTTTCAATATTGACCTCTGGCCTGCAAAAGAAACAGAGATCCCAGCACTCAGGAGGCAGAGGCAGGCGGATTTCTGAGTTCGAGGCCAGCCTGGTCTACAGAGTGAGTTCCAGGACAGCCAGGGCTACACAGAGAAACCCTGTCTCAAAAAACAAAACAAAACAAAACAAAACAACAACAACAACAAAGAAACAGAGGTCTGTACAAACAAACTTGAAGACCTGCATAGAAAACATGTCTACTGAGTCTAGGGCAACTTCTAGCGACAGAAAGAAAAGCAGCCAACACACCAGTGCGTATAACCCATAAGCACAGTCTAGTCATGAGCAGAAAAGTCTGGAAGAAAGGGTTCTCCTCAGAATATCTGGTCAGTTCCTTAAAACTGTGATAACTGAAAAGACGCAGAAAGTCTGAGAAGCTCCCAAGCTGTGAGGAGTCAAAGGTCTATGGTGACAGCATCAAAGGCACTGAACAATGTCATCAGCTACCAACCGTTGAATCAGAATATCTAAAGAGTAGGTTATCAAAGAGAGTCAATACTATTTTACCATTTGTTTGGAGTATACCATGAAGTGGAAATTCTCAGTACTGCATTTGCAAATTTTAAAAATGAATGGTCCTAAAATAATGAAGTGTAATTAAAAATAATTTAAATTTCTATCCCTCAAAGAAAGAAACCAAACTATCACTGGCCTTTAAAATATGAATTGGGGGCTCAAGTCAGCATACATGTTATAGATTGAGGCTACATAGAACACTGTATATGGAGTCATTCTTTCCACTCCAAATGGTCCAAAGGAGCCTGGAGCAGGCTGAGCTGAATGGTGGAGGCTATGATAACTTTGGAATGGTACAATGTCTGTTTGGTGTTTCCTATCTTTTTATAGTCTGTGTTAGACTATGCCTAACTGGAAATTTCAAGACAAAATTATACTAAATGAAATCACAGTCATGATATGTTGACCTGGTAGAGTGACCACACTGACAGAAAGCAAGCATTGTCAAAAATTAGTGAAACTTGTCCTAATGATTAAAAGGCAAGCTCTGCTGATAACACACTTTCCTTCATTCCTGCAGATAGACCCTGTATCAGCAAGACCCTCTGAGCGCCCTCAGCAATTGAGGGTTCCGAAGCCAGCAGCCCAAATCGAAGCTGGATGTGTGTTTGTGCAGGTGGCTTGCCAGTGGGAGTCTGAATTCTTTCTGCTTGGTCCACATCAATTCTTCGGAAATTCTGCCTGTTTGGAAGCTGCCAGCTTTTGTAACAACAGAGGACTCTTTTTAAAAAGTGCTGACACACAATTTATCAAATTATCCTGACTGAAATTCTACTTCCAAATAAAAGAGTCAAGAGTGAAGGAAAATATTTATATGATTAAACATGGAGTTGGTTTGTACAGTTCTCCCACATTTAAACATCTGAAATTTGTCAGCTAAGCTTTCTTACTGATAACCTACCTGCAAAGATGTTTCTGAGAACTCTCTGTTCCTTTGTGTGATCTATACAAACTATACATAGATTCAACTTCTAGATTAAAATTGTTATCTGTACTATCTTTTGTCTTAGATTTGGAAAATAATGGTTCTTTTGAATATTGAATTCAAACTAACAAAGTTTATTTTTGCCATGTATGTTTCTCAATTGTCTTTTTAACTATCCCTGTAAATTTAGATCATAGAAGTCCAGAGACTAAGAAGCGTGGTAAAGGCCTGCTACTGAATGGGTCTCAGGTGGAGGCTGAAGATTCAGGTTCTGTAGATGAAATTGATGAGGCAAAGTAGGCAAGGAAGGAGGGCTGGAGGGGGAAAGGAAGGGAACAATTGGGAGGGAAGGACTAAGGGAAAGGAAGGAAAGGGAAGGGAAGGGACGAGAGAGGAGGGAAGGGAAGGGAAGAGAAAGAAGGGGAGGAAGGGAAAGGAAGGAAAGGGAAAGGGAAAAGACAGGAAGAAAGACAAGAAAGGGAAACACACAGGGAAACAGGCAGATGTCTGTTTCTCACTCTGTCTCTCCCAGTGGCTCTCTCAGGCATAACTAGTCAAGTACTTGCATCGACATCTGAGCTCATTACCAATGTATAGGATATTCCATCTTTAAATACTATGCATTTGATTGTTATCTTATGCTATTATTTGAGCTAATGATAAAAATTAGAAATGCAAATTTTAAATATTGAAAAGTTTGGGGGCCCAAGAAGTTGAAATTTTTACTATGTATTTTATATATTGAAATTTAATTTAATGAGTTGCTTCAAATACAGTCATATGACATCTTTATGTGAAAAAGAATCTTACTTAGTGGTGGTTGTGATGAGCAGTATCTTCAAAATTGTAAGTACTGTAGAAAAGAAAATGAGTATATAATTATTAGCCTTTACAGTGACTTGTTTAATTAGTATTATACTGAGAATTAACATTTAAATTTTATGTTGAATATATTATCTTTTAAATGTACTTTTGTTTTCAGTGTTTCAAGAATAAATGAAGAATTCTTCAGCTATTTAAGATGAATTTAAATAGAAGCAGAAGCCTTAGTGTGTGATCAAAACATAAAGAGGAAAAATCCAAAGTCACATATAACAAATATTGATATTTTTAAGAATATTCCCCATTATGCACCTGTCTGAAGATGTGGTAACCAACATTAGCTGATATTCTTGTCACTATAAGTTTGATAGGTCAACAGATACTCAAACTGTTCCATTTCTCAAATGCCATTAATGATGGCATGGGAGGGTGAAGTTCACTCAAAACAGCCAACAAGCATTATATGTTCATGTTCTCTCAGCAACTACATTCCTAATAACTCATGATCAACACAGAAGGACCAGCATGCACTCTTAATAATCATTTTAAAAATGGCAAGAATAAGTCTCAGAGTATGCAAGAATTTCTTTCTTGAAAATACTTACATTTTAAAGTAAGTAAGTTTGTTAAGAGTTTAAGGTAGGAAGAAGGAAGATTAACGGAGAAAGCATAAAAGGATCAGATCAGACAGAGTTCAGAAGCAAGCAAGACTTCACTCAGAGCGTCCAGGCATCTGGAGGAGACCAGAGCCCTGGAGCTGTGAATGAAGCATTGAGCTGAAGGTCAGTCAGCGTGGACTCTTAGGAGTTTCATTTTCCATCTAAGGATTATGACTCTGAACCACTAGAAAGAAAAGAAGAAAACAAACGGGCACCAAGAGCTTTGGGTACCAAAGCTTCTGATGGGTGAGAGGGCTGGGTCTTGGTCAGTGAACTGGTATGACCAGTGAGTCCAAGTGATCTCATGCAGAAGTCTTGTAAGCCCAATGAACCACAATGACAGTGATATCCACACAAGATTTTCCTGGAGTGGAAGAGTTCAGGAAGACTCATTTCTTGGGCAGTGGAGTAATAACCATATGAATAAACAGCTGAGAGTATCTGGAAGGAGTTGGTAAGTTCTGGGGTTGTGTCAGTTCCAAAGAGATGGAAACCAGGCTCCCCCTCTTGTGAGGGCTTCCCGAAACCTAATTTTTCTTACATTGAGCAAATTAATCAATACACCGTGATTTCTCCCAGTCAGAATCAGCAGAGATGCTCTGATATTCTGGCCAAAAGCCACAAGTGCCTGGTTCTGTCACTGTAATTTAAGAAGTCAGGCTTAGATTTTAGAATCAGTCTTTTTAGCTTATGTAATTAACACACTGAACTCCTTAAAGATGGCTGACCAGCATCTTTATTTCAGAATGACCGGATTCAGACTTGCTAACACGCAAGTATATCAAGGTCCTGAGGCTCTAAGAAGTATTTTAGAAGGTGTCTTGATGGAAATTCCTTGCAGACCTCATTCTTGTTGGCTGCAGCCAAGGCTGATCATTTTTTTCCCAAGGCAAGCTGTAAAATGGACACTATATGGATAGATAACTAAACAAAGCTGCCCATCACAGCCTACTGTCATTGAAAGCAGATCTTCATCTTCATAGCTCATCACACTCAGCGGTGAAACTTGTTAGTACAATTGTTGCTCCATTCGCTCATAGAAGAGGAAAATAATACTCCCTTGGGAGCCATGTAATCTTTATCTCCTCCCATCTTGATTATTTTACCCACTCCACTACATCACCCTCTGGGAGAAAGCAGGACCTGGGGGCAGTGTGCATCTGGTGGATTCTGCTGCGCTGAGTGCTACATGTGTAGATGTGTCCTGATGTGAACATCAAATGAACACGGGACTGAAGAAATGGACTCTCCTGTCCATTTCTTTGAATTGAACTTTACAAGACATTAGTACATGTTTCACTAGGGCTTGGAAAAAGACTAAAATTTTGGTTGGTGTTGGTTTTCTAAATTCTCTAGCCAAGTCTATCACGTTTGATATCTCTTTCCTTCAAAGCAAGCTTTAAAATGACTGGTAGTGCTACCAAATAACAGGTTCTTGGTTATTGGAAAGTCCATAACAAAAGTTTGAATTGAATGTAATCTCATACCCCAAGCAAGTTATTATATATTTGAGGAATCTGATAAAACATAGATAAACTGAGCTCATAAATCAAGTTAACATTCTTAGAGTCCCTTCGCCCTGAGAAAATTATACCTAGAGGTGACAGATGAATTATTCAAAGAAGTATTTTCAAGAGTTAGATGACCTTGAAGATGAGGGCTTTTATGTGGGGAAGGGGTGGTGGGTGTCATTAACCGCACACACAAGCTTCTGAATTCATCCAGAAGGAAAGTACATAAGGGCGTGGAGGACAGACAACCTGCATACTCACTTCCTTGCCTGGGGCGTCTTCCAATGGAGAACTATAAATGTTCTCAGTGACTCCATTTCCTTTGGAAAAAAAAAAAAAAAGAATTGTGTAGAAACACCCAACTCAAAGACGTCATTTGGCCTTAGACAACAGAAACTGCCAATGTGTCCCATTGGTCTTTTCAAAGCAATCAGGGAAAATGACACCATGGGCCTATGAAGGTGTAGGATTCTCTCAAAAACTTAACATCTCAGCCACAAAATACTTCTAGGCTTTCCTTCTGCTTTAGCTGCAGGTGGAAGCATGACTTCAGACTTTGCGATTTTTAAGAGGTACTTTATTTTTTTTCATTGTTCATACACTAAGCATCTCTGAAACTTGGACAATGATGTCCAGTGTCACAGAAGTACCCTTAAAGTTATTCCTACCACGCCCTTATGGCTTCCTGGTCTCTGCTCAGAAATGAACATATCTGCCGCTGCTTATCTCAGGGAACTGAGTCAGATCCAATAACTGTTCACAGAGCGAACATGTGGCAAAGGGCATCCACAGACTCCAGGGGCTTCTGCCAGCCATGCTGGCTTGCTTACAGAATCCATCCCCCGTTTGTTTTAGATTAACCTACTGGTTATCTAGGGTGGTGACTTTGTCCCCTCTTGGAGACATTGCTAATGCCTAGATTTAGTCTATCTATCATGCTACTGAGGGCAGGGTGTGGCAGGGTGTGGTTGAATAACTGTCGTGGGACCAATATCGTGAGCAAAGCCAATCTGACCTCAACTGTTCATGGATCTGGAGTTGCACAACTCAGATCAAGCCTGAAGATTTCAAATTCAGGGCTACCATTCCTAGGAGATTTTAGTTTGTAATTACACCTTATACATATCTCTCCAGTATGTATGTATGCACACACACACACACACACACACACACATGAAACAACAAGTACTGTATACAATTTTATTTAGAGACATTTACCTTTTAGTCAGATATTTTAAAAATATTTTAATTAGTTTGAGAATTTTATACAATGTAGTTTGATTATATTTACTTCTGATCCTTCCATGTAACTCATGTCTCATTTTTATTTTAATAACCCATCCACTCCAGTCTGTGCTGCCTTTATATTCCTGATGTGGAGATGATAAATAAATTCCAGGTGGGAGATAGTAATGTCCAGCAAGTGTGCCTAGAAAGCAAGTTATAAAGTAACAAACAAACTCTCTCTCTCTCTCTCTCTCTCTCTCTCTCTCTCTCTCTCTCTCTCTCTCTCTCTCTCTCTCTCTCCCCCCTAAAAGGCTCAAGTTTCCTACAAGTTCCCATGGGAGGAAGCTAAAATCTCTGGCTTGGTGATTAGTTCACACCTGAAGAAAATAATACACCAGAGGCTTAGAGAGGAAACTCTACAATCTTCAAAACACACAAACAAATAAACAAACACCAAAACAACAACCACCCCAAAACCAAACAAACGAAAAACACACAAAACCAAAAACCAGTTTGAGATAGCCCATAGAACCTTTCTACTTTGTTAACCCTAAGCCCTTGAATCTGATAGCTATGTCTAAATGACAGGTGGCCAGCCCACCAGCCTCGGCAGGAGTTCGGCCTTTGTTGCACAAGTGTGACGCAAAGCCTACTTTTGCTTTTGGCTTGTGTATAACTTTAAGGGATTACAGAGAAATTACACTTCCTTCTATTTATGTGGCACAAAAGCAGCGTAGAAACAAGCAGCTGAAGTACCTGTGGTTTCTGAGTCGTAGCCAGCGCTCACCCAGCTGATTCTTTTGCACTTACTCCCAGGCTTGTGCCAGTCAAGGGAAATCAGTTCACTTCCACCAGCACTCGTACATGGAGTTGTGATGGACATATAGCTAATATCAAAACGAAGTGTGAGCAATTAATCACCTAATACATAACAGAGGAAGATACAGAAATATGAAATTAAATGTAATTCTCTCAAGACATTCAGATTAACTTCCAACAGAGGAAGAGGTAGGACACAGCATACTAAATAAAAACAAACAATAACAGAAATATCTCAAAGTGTCAAAATATCTCAAAGTGGCACCTTACTTACAGACTTCCAGAACCTCTTGAGGAAAGATAAAAACAACAACAACAACAAAAACCAGCCCCTCCTCCCAAATGCATATCAAGGAACAGCAGTTTGAGAATTATCAAGAGTTACATCTCTCTGTTTCTCTACATGCTATTTGCCTGGTTCTTTCTATAAAATATAATCTTCACTAGTGTTAAAAGGGGGAGGGCTCTGGGAGGCTGAGAGGATAAAAGGGGGGCAAGATCTGGTGTGGGGGGAGATGGGGGAGTTCAGAGGCAATTGAAAGGACATGCATAGCAGTGGGATATGGGGAACTGGAGCTAGCCACCAGGAAGTCCCAGATGCCAGGGAAGGAAGAGGTTTCCAAGACATAATGAGGATGACATTAACCAAAAACCCAACACCAGGGAGATAGAACCTGCAAGGACCATATTCAGTGGATAGGTACAGGCCCCAGTTGAAAAATGGGGCCACCCAACCATATCAAAAGTTTTAATCCAGAATTGTTTCTGTCTAAAGAAACAGTGATTAGGTGGGGCTAAGACACTAAGACTGAAAAAAAAAAAAAAAAAAAAAAGCCATCCAGAGACTGCCCCACCTAGGGATCCATCCTATCTGCTGACACCAAACGCAGACACTATGACTGGTACCAAGAAGGGCTTGCTGACAGAAACCTGGTTTAGCTGTCCCATGCAAGACGTTCTCAGAGCCTGACCGATACAGATGCAGATGCTATCAGCTAACTATTAGACTGAGCTCAGGAACCTCAAGGGAAGAGTTAGTGGAAGGACTGAAGGAGCTGAAGGGGCTTGCAACCCTATAGGAAGAATAACAATATCAACCAACTGGACTCTCCAGACCTACCAGGGAATAAACTACCGACCAAAGAATACACATAGAGGGACCTCATGGCTCCAACCACAGGTATACCAGAGGATTGCTTTACCTGGCATCAACGGGAGGGAGGCCCTTGGTCATGTGGTGGCTCAATGCTAGTGTGGTGAGGTGGAAGGGAGTGGGTAGATGAGTAGGGGGAGCACCCTCATAGAGGCAGGAGGAGGGAGTATGGGAATAGGGGGCTTTCAGAGGGGAAACCTGGAAGGGGGACATTTAAAATCCAAACAAATAAAATAACCAATTGAAAAACAAAATAAAACATAAACATAAAACTTGTCAGGAAGCTGAGTGTGATGGCCCATGGCTCTAATTAAAGTACAAGCTAAGACTGGAAAGTTATGTATTTAAGCCCAGCCTGGGCTATATGGCAAGATCCTACTTCCTCCCAAGCAATTATATGAATAAAATAAAATAAAGAAAATCACTACTACTACCATTAACAAAAACTGTGTTAAGAATATTTCATTGCATCTGAAGAGCTAGCTATTAGACTGAGCTCAGGAACCTCAAGGGAAGAGTTAGTGGAAGGACTGAAGGAGTTGAAGGGGATTGCTTCACCATTTATTCTTTACCATTTATTCAGTGGTAAAGAACACTGGATGTCCTTCATGAGAAACTGAGTTTAGTTCCCAGCACCTACATGGTGGCTTCCAAACAGCTGTAACTCAAGTCCCAGTAGATCTGATGCTCTTTTGTGGTATCCTTGGGCACCTGCATACAGGTGGTACACATAAACTCATGTAGGTCCAAGTACACAAACATATAATAAAATATTTACATCTTTAATAATAAAGAGTATTTCATTATTTGTGAGACTTCATCACAATGACTCTACAAGAAAACACAGGATTTCTTTGAATACCATATACTCAGGATTGAAAAGGCTAGCAGATAGGAAACTGAGAGCACTAAGTAACTGTGTAATTTGCTTATTGATCACAGAGTTTCTAAGAGACTGATTCATTTCCCCCAATCAGGCTCTGTTATTTTCATTAACTGAAGAGAAAGTCTGTGCCTCATGAAACTGCATGTTCTTGGTATACACATTTATGATCCTACCATGATTACACAGACAGACTCAGGTCCTCTTCTTGAGCATTAAAGATTCCACAAGCTTAAGATTCAGTAGCCACCAGTTAAAAATGACTATTAGACATCACTGTAGGCCATTGTCTCCCATCATCTCAGAGATTCTGGAACAAGAATAAATAGTTATTGTATCCAGTTATTTCTTGTATGGTGTAGAACAGATGCAGAAATGGTATGTAAGTATGGACCAAAAGATGGGATTCTGGGTTGGAAGAAAAGCACTGAACAGCTCACATGAGTGTTGCTGGACAAGCATTTGGCCAGAGAATGTGCCTGGGGCTGCAAAGGTATTTTTATATTAGAAAGTAAAAGCTCGGGGTGTGCCATAGGTATGTTCTTAATATGATTTGGAAACTGCCAACATGGACTCTAGCCAAGAAGCTAAACATGGCAGCTGATTTCCTTTAGCTTCATATAAAGTAGCAGCAGGCCAAAATGTCCTAGAGAAGGAGTTAGCCAACCCTATGTACAAAGGGCCATTTTCTCAATGTGTTTCATCCTGTGACAACCAGGGCCTATGTCTCTTCTACTGTCTCTACTATGGTCACAGCCAAGGTGTAAGCCAGGCAGTATGGCTAGACTTCTATTTGTGGACACTGAAATTTACATATAGCTGACTTTACATATATAAGAGTGTAATATTTGCCTTTTATTTTTAAGCATTAACAAGTAATCCAGTTTTCAGCCTGTTTGGAAATACACGGTTGCCTGGACTAAATCTGAATTAAAGAGGGTGGTTAGTTTTCAGAGACAAAGTCTTCCAGGCATGTAAAATTATCATCTGCCTTTCTAGTCAACAAGAGTCTCAGGATATATTGAGAAGATTAAATCCACGGGGGTTTAAACTTGTGGGGTTCACATTCACCTAATGACTGAACTCTTCAGAAACTTGAGGCTCTTGTTTCCCAACCACCGGAAAGGCCTACACAGCCATGGAGAAGAGTCATGTACAGTTTCCAAGTAACTGTGGATTCGGGCTTTAGAACTGACTTGAATTTGATTCAAAAAAAGTCAACAGAACGTTTAAAGTGTGTTGCAGTCTCAAAAGATTCCAATTTGAACCCACTTCAGCCAGCAGGTGAACAAGCTTAACCTACAACGAGAACACTCTCACCAACACCCAGCAAAGCCCAAGAAGTGCCACCAAGGGGATTGCCCACTTAGGATGAAGTCTCCTGCTTCACACAGGTTCAGTATCCCCGTGAATCCATGGACTAGACTGAGGTCCAACACAATCTTTCTTTCAGGCAACTGTATTGGTGATGATTTCGTGCTAAGTAGCAGCTGGTGTTTATGGAAAATCTTGGTAGTTGTCTGCATTAGCATATTCCATAGCAGAGCTTGCTCTACTCTCTGAAGGCGATAGTGCTCTTAGAACAGAAGGATATCCATGGACAGCAATTGGAGCTGACATGGAGCACAGAATAATGACCCCCCAACTCCGGATTATTAAAATTAAATGTTTGCTGACTCGAAGCAAGGCCTATGCTTCACTGAGTGTCATGAATTATACTGGGGAGACTCAGTAAAACTGGGCAAAATGCAAAGCCAGGATTTTCTAGGTCACACCTGGCTGTAGGGTCATTCTTAAAGAATATAGCACAAAGGTCTTTATAACCTCTCTTAAGTGGCATGTCTCATATTGCCACTCAAGCCCAGCTACCAGGACCCCTAGTGCTTTCTCATAAAATGGTTTGTTCTTAAAGAATTAAGATTTTGACTTCAGAACATATCTTTTTCTCTTTTTAAAATATGACCCCCAGCCAATCAGAAATAGATGGGCAAAGGATTGGTTATATGATCAAAGGGAGCCCATGTGATCATTTCTGGTAATCATTCACCCACCATGCTACATGGTGCCTACTGTGGGTTGCAATTGGCTCCTCTCCAGCGGGTTTTTCTTGCTCTGCAGATATCACTGCTCAGCCTTCTCTGAACTACTCTGCTAAGTGATGTCCATTCACGAGTTGCTTTTGACTCAGAAAAACTGTTACATTTAACTTGTCACAATGTTTTCTTTTCTCAGTGCCTATTCGTTTTGTTTGCATTCCATTTATTTTGGCCTTAAGTGCGATGAAACACAGAGTGGAAAGCCAGAGTAGATGTGTGTGCCTTACAGGAAGGTCCCTTCTCCAAGGAAGACAAGACCACTGCTCAGTGTATTTGATGGCCACAGTTCCCTGTGACTATTTTCATCCACATAGCAAAAAGCCACATTTTTATGTATTGTAAATTGTGGAATTAAAAACTCTATGAGTAGGGCAAATTGAGCATTGAATCCAAAGTAGCTTATTCAAGAATTCCCTAACTGGACTCTAGCCCATCTCGATGGTATTTCATCCCTAAAAGTGGAAGGGACTTTTGTTCTATTTTGTCATAATGTACCCAAGGCAGAAATGACAGGTCTACACCTGCAGGTCCTTTAAAACCACTGTCAGCACCACTAGAAAAGTGTGACTTTTAAAGGTATTTGCTTAGCCTGTGGGTTTCTGTAAATCTAAACCATTTTGCTAAAGTAAGCAGAGCCAAGGAAAAGGAGAGGAATTTGTTTCAAATGACCAAACTGGAAAAAATGACCAGAAAGCCCTGGCCATTTCTTTTAAAGCCTGTGTTCTCCTATCCATCATTTATGGGCCACTTGGGAGAAGAAAGAAAGGATACTTCAGACCCTGGAGAGGCAGTAGCCGCATTAACGGAACACCAGAACACATGGAGGAGGCATGGAGAGCCACTGGAAACCCAGCCCTGACAAACTCTGTTCCAGCCGTCCTCATTTCCTCTTGTCTCTGACTCATTCATGGTTTTGAATTCTGGTGATAAAAATGCTGACCCAAAGGGAAACTGGACACATGGAGATTTCCTGCATTTTCAACTTGCGAAACTAGGAGAAAATGTAAAGCAAGAAGATGAAAAGATAGTGTGTTCACCACCATTATCAACTATTATTGTTTATTATGGCTTTGCATGACTTCACCCTTCTTTAATTGTTATGTAGTTGTCTGTACTCCTTATTGCATTATGGGGGAGAGTATGTGGCAAAGGTTAAAAGATGTGTTAAAGTACATTGTAATTTATAATTTTTAAAAATAAAGAATTATGCTTATTCACTTCATGTCTAGGGGAAGTCTTATCACTACATGTCTTATGTGAAAGACACTCAAAATACCTTCACTACGCCCCCAGTCACCATTTCTATTAAATGACATTATCATACGAGAACATCAGAAACTATTGTGGCGATCATTATAAAAGTAAAAGAGAATTGATTCCAAGGCTTGCTAAGATCTTACAAGTGAAACAAATGAAGCCAAGAATATAATTAAACAGACTATGAAGTACGAATTTCTCTTTCTTAAAATTGAGATAGGATCAGCATGCATGGATGGAGATCAGTTTCAGGGATGGCCTAACTGCCTTTACTCAAGTCTGTCACATGATCCTTTGGTATAATGTGTTTGGACCAAGAATTTGAATAGTCAGGCAACTCTTGGTAGGATAGCCTCTATGAACTTATAATTTTAAATTATTACATACTGTTATTTAGCAAAGTATGTTCTATGGCAGAGTCTCACTGTAGATAAAAAACTGTGCATTTTCTTATATATTATAACTTTTTTTTTTAAATCAGAATCCATAGTCTACCTTTTCACAATTATTTTTTGGAAATTTCTGTTTGGAAACACACACACACACACACACACACACACACACACACACACACACACACACACATTTTGTTGTTGTTTGTCCAGACAGGAATTTTGTTGTAGCCAGGGCTGTGCTGGAACTGTCTTTGTAGACAAAGCTGGGCCTAGGACTCAGAGCTCTACCTGCCTCTGCCTCCCGGGTGCTTTGATTAAAAGAATGTGCCACCATGCCTGGAGAGCACTAACTTTTAAAATAAGTAATGAAATACCTTCTAGGAAATGCACTCCACCTGAGGTAAGTGTCTGTTGCTAGGTTTCATATATTTATAGTTGCACAAACATTGGTATGTATACCAATATATACAATAAAGTCTACTAGCTAGGTCAATTATATTTTTTATGGTATGTGAAGGTCTTTGTACAGAACACACAAAGGAATTATAAACAAAGAAGCCAAATCCTGATATAGATATCTAAATCTAATCTAGCCCTTGGGGGTTGGATCCTGGAAGTAACACATCAATCATTTTGGACTATGCTTTTACAAAGAACTGGTGAAGCTAACACTTGGGAGTGACTACTTCGAAGTATAGGCTAAAATTTGCAATTCCAATATATAGAGACCTTAAAACTGTCCCATCCTAAAGATTTTAGAATGGAATGCAGCAAAGTCAAAATTTGAAACAGTATGTTTTATGTCTTCAATACAAAGTTTCTAGAGCTAAGAATAATGGCTTGTGTGGAAGATTATCTTATGGAGTATAAGTCTAGGAGGAATGCATTGTCTTCCAGCCAAGGATTTTTATACTGTTCTTTGAATGATTTCCTACATACATACACACACACACACACACACACACACACACACACACACACACACACACACACAC
>NC_034593.1:33520080-33551707 GCF_900095145.1 Mus pahari
CACACTCACACACACACACACACATACACACATACACATATATGTATATATATAAACATTATATCTTCCTCACAACTTCATGACCTATTATGACTTAGTCTTCATACACTGAGTCTAATTAATGTGTCCTATATCAGCAGAGGTGTGGAATCATCCACTGGGGCATGGAAACCTATAAGTGACCATGGTTCTAAAGAAGAGTGACAGCCCATCATCCATCCACCATCAGCTGACAGTAGGTCCTCAGACGTCTCCTCAATCTAATGGGGGATTTTAATTGACTTGACCTTGCAGAGATCTTGTGCTGATAACCACCGCTATTCTGTGTTCATGTGTGCAGAAGCCAAGCCATATCTAGAGGACAGCATCTCAAGGCACTTCTTTCTGCCCTCTGACCTTTGTATTCTTTTTGCCCCTGTGACTGTGAAATGCATTCTATAATTTTAAAATAATGAAATATATCAGTATATCCAAACATTTTCCTCCTGCCGTCTTCTCTTGGGCAATAAATAATGGGTTGTCACTGGATCTTTGGAATCAGCATTATTGTTTAAATGGTTTAGCGATCACAGTCAGAGCACTATGCAGTAAAAGCTACTTGGAAATGAATTTGGAACACGGTGTTGACGTGAAAAATGATTTGATTTTCTGGGAAGTCAGCAATCATTATGGAAAATACTACTTTAAGGATTTTTTGGTTAAAAAAAGTAAATTCCAGAAATAAAGATCATGGACATGTGGATTTTATTAGAAGAAGGCGTGAGGTGCTTGAAGGGACCAAAGTTTTGCAAACTGTGAGCCCATTTTCATAGAGTCTCAAATAAGTAATGCTCGTTAGTTTGAGTTGTTAGTTGAAGACTAAATGAGAAGTGTCTCCAGATTCTCCTCGAAAATGTTTCTATAAGCACATTATTAGACAAGTGGAGCTGGGATTCTACATGCCCAGCAAAATCCCTCATTTTTATTTAGGGCTTTGTCTTCCAAACCCTAAGTTTCAAGTTAGCATTTACCAAACATTGAAGTAACTTTTTTTTTTCTACTGAAAATTAAGATTGAAGGCATTAGCCCTATATAAACAACAGACCACCTGAAAATCAGCTTGATTTAGTAATTAGTATAAATGCTAATTATATTCTCTTGTTGAGTATTACAAAGTATAACATTGGAGTCAACAATTTAAAGATGACAGAAGTCACCTTTAAGTTTACTTAATTCTTTAAAAAGAGTTAAAATAAACAACAGTAACAAAGTTGGCTGAATGTGGTGTCACATGCCTTTGGTTCAACACTCAGGAGGCAGAGGCAGGTGAATCTTTGTGTGTTTGTGGCCAGACTTATTTACACAGAGACCTAGGGGCTTGGCAGAGCAACATAGTGAGACCTTGTCTCAAAATAGAAAGAACTATAGAAATGAAGAATTTACATAACTTTTGCCTATAGCATCTGGTGGTCTTCTATTGATTTTACAGAGTTTCAATCTTTTTTGCTGAGTAAAACAGTGAACTTTTAGAAAGCAGGAAGCAAGTGTAAGTGATGGTAGCACTGATGGCTGTCATTAAACCCAGAGCATCTGGAGAGTCTTGGCTATTCTTGAAGGCATCCACACGTGTGAAGGCCATGCAGCCTGCCTGGTACCAACATGGAAGGTTTCCCTTTGACTTGCCAGTCCTTCACCTTGCCCATAGGATGAAGTACCTCTCAATAGGGACAGTTTTCCTATCTTCCCATCCTTCCTCTTCTTATAAGGATTGGCTCACATTAGGCAATTACATAAAGACATTATTTGTATGTCTTGACTGGGGTTCTATAGTTAGACTGTGAATGGTTCGCCACAGGCTTATGCATTTGAAGTCTTGGTTCACAGTTGGTGGCACTATTTTGGGAGTTTGTGGACTCTTCTGGAGAAGCGACCTAAATAGGACATGTGCATGTCTCATTTACAGCTTCTGAGATGGAGCCTGGCCTGACTCCTGGACTGTCTGCTTCTTTACTACCAAGATGTGAACTGCAGCCCTAAGCTCTGAGGAAGTTGCCTTGATTAAAATCCTCACACAGTAACCCTAGAAGCAGGCTTTCCTCGAACCACCTCTATCTTATTGTAAAGCATTTAAATTACTACAGTAAATATTCACTCTTACGATTGCTATTGTTACCTATAGAAATAATAATGAAACAGAGGGAGAACCTAGACTCCATATTTAGGGGAAAATCCATGAAAATAAAATTCTGTTTGGCAGGCCCACTTTACCTAACTTGACAAAACTTGAGGATATCGGAGTAAAAGGTTTTAATTTCACTAATGCGTGTGTAAAGGACTTCCCACCCTACAAGGGCCTTTAGAGATTTAAAAGAAGACGATGGTTTGGCTCTGCTGCCCTGTGACTTTTTGTAAAGGGAAGGGATATCTAAAAATCATTCTTCACTTAGTATCACAATGTGCCCTTTAAAAAGACCCTTAAAGGGTTGAACCTAATCTTAAGAGTTCCCTCTGAACTGCTTTAAACTATGGTGACTCATGATGTGACCGTGGCTGCTGGGCAGATCCCAGGCCCTCCCTAAACCAAAGAGGTTCACGTTAGCATTTCCTTGGTCTGTGCTAATATGAACAAGAAGTTGGTCTGACATAAAACTATGAACGGAATATTTAGTTTTAAAACACCAGTTCGTCCTGTAAAAAAGAAATGTCAAGATAGAAAGAAAATGAAATTCTTACTCTTGGGAGCTTCCCACATTTAATATGGGTCAAAGCAATAATTAATATCTTCATCCCCGTCATTTCAGTGCCACATTCTCCTGTGAAGACATTTGGGAGTCACATGTCATTCCTCGCAGACACACCACTAATCTTTGCTACTTTTCACCTTTAAGAATACCCCTGATTTTTTGGTAGAAGATTGTTGAATTATTTATTTAAAAAAAAAAAAATCCCAGAGATGGGTTCACAACCAGCCTCAGTGCTTTATGATCTTAAATGACAGACACACATACAGCCTTTATATTTTAATATGCCTTAATCAGCACAACAGCTTGGGTCATTGCCCAATAGCCATGTGGTTAGTCTACCCTCTGCCAAAAATCTCAAGTTCTTACTTACTAAACTCTATGTTCTATCTTGGTGGCTCTGAACCTAGTTGAGCCGCCCTCTGGGCAGTGCTCTCCTGGCTCCTTCACATGGCAGCTATGCCTTTCTGCCCTGCACCATCCTCAGGCATGGCATCTCTCCTCCCTCTGCACTCAATGGCGGATCTCTCTCTTCCTCCTCCTGCTCTTCTGGGTCCCAAGCCTGAGGATCCTAAAATCCCTACCTCTGTCTGTCCTGCCCAGCTATTGGCTGATGGCATCTTTATTTACCAATCAGAGCCAACTGGGGGCAGGTCCCCAGAGGCTAGGTGCTGACAAGACACTCTTTTGCAGTTTTTTTTTTTTTTTTTTTTTTGAGGGGGGACATAATTAGAACTCATAATACAAGCAGCTACAGTAGATTTCAACATTTATGAAAAGTGTTTTATTTGCATATTTAGGATGCTAATAAACGCTTCATGTCTAGGAGGCCCAGTGACTCACTGAAACTATGTCCCAATGTGTTGGTAGTCACTTGGTGCTCACACACGTATTCTTGGAGGAAGCAACAGCTGGACTCTGAGGCCATAGCCAGGTGACCTTCCTATTCTAGATGACAGGATAAATAGAAACTATAATGTCCCACCTCATCGATGGGTATGGTCATGAGCTCTAGGATTTAGTCGGTGATTATCACTGAGCATGTGCTCATGTCTGATTTACATACAGGAATCCCTTATTTGCATGGTGTAAAGAAGTGGGAATCGGGGTCAACACTGTCTTTGTCAATCCACCTCTTATCTCTTTGGAATTCTTTAGCTTTGTAGTCAAAGTCACATCCCCCTACTTAGAAAACTGTTTTATTTTTGAAACAGTGCCTCATTAGTTATTTAAATTCTTTCATAGTGAAATCCTGTTAAGATTATATTGAACAACATACTCATCATAGAAGTAGATGAGGTATTTGTTGCTAACTACAGGATATATGAAAAAGTGAATGTATTTGAATATAGGGAAATTGCTAAAATAGTATTACAGGACATTTAAAAATTCTGCATTCATGTTGTCAGTTTGGTAAGCTTTGACTGCCTATGGCTTCCATCATTTGGAAATAGTGTGAGAAATTTGTAATCTACAGTAATTTTTTTCTTATAGCATCAGAATAATCTTAGTAAGAATAACCAAGCTGAACTAGCTAACTAGAAATTTGGAAATTTGTTAAGCTGTGCATTTTAGAAGGTTTTATTTACTTGTACTTGTTTGATCTAGATTATCACTTCTAAAAATTTGGTGTTAAAATTGACTTTCTGCTGAGGTTTAAATATTCAAATTCTACAGTGGGGCTGAAGATGTGTTAGTTAAACTTTAAGCTGCACTATCTGAATTGGAACAGCTTTGTGAGACAGTGACTATCCATAGGTGATAAAGTGAAGTATCATTATAGTGTCTTAATCCACCATGATGTCTTTATAAAAGGAAGATCATATGGAGATAACAGAGGAAAACTACAATCTGTAAGCCAGGGGAAGACAAACTTATCAGCAGCACCCTTGGCTTGGAACTTTAGCTTCTAGAATACTAAGAAAATCCATTTCTGTTGCTTAATCCATTTACTTATTGTGTAGGGAAGAAGCCAGGGTACCTGCCAATGCCTGGCAAATACAGAAGTAGATGCTCACAGTCATCTATACAATGGAACACAGGGCCCCCAATGGAGGAGCTAGAGAAAGTACCCAAGGAGCTGAAGGGGTCTGCAAGCATATAGGTGGAACAACAATATGAACTAATCGGTACCCCCAGAGCTCGTGTCTCTAGGTGCATATGTAGTAGAAGGTGGCTTAGTTGGCCATCATTGGGAAGAAAGGCCCCTTGGTCTAGCAAACTCTATATGCCCCAGTACAGGGGAATGGCAGTGCTAAGAAGTGGGAGTGAGTGGGTAGGGAAGCATGGTGGGGGGAGGGTATAGGGGACTTTTGGGGCAGCATTTGATATGTAAATGAAGAAAATATCTAATAAAGAATAAAATAAAATAAAATAAAATAAAATAAAATAAAATACAAATAAAAAAAACAAACCAGGGTACCAGGAGAGGAACCACTTTAATACTTTCAATGCTAACAATTCAGCCAGGAGTTGGCAAATGGCTTGGTGCACCCGATGAGCATGGGATCCTGTTGTGATCCCCAACTGGAGAATGAACATTTGATGAAAAACTCAACATGACACCTACACCCCATGCCCCAGTACAGGGGAATGCCAGGGCCAAGAAGTGGGAGTGGGTGGGTAGGGGAGCAGGGCGGGGGGAGGTATAGGGAACTTTGGGATAGCATTTGAAATGTTAATAAAGAAATTATCTAATATAAATGTAAAATAAAATAAAAGAAAGAAAGAAATGCTGAATGGTGAGCTGTGGGTATGAATTTGCTTAGCATTCTCCTATGAGCCTGCATCTCCACAGATCTCCAGGTCCTTGCAAGCCACAGGAGAGCTCAAAGACGAATTAACTTACAGTTTTGAGCCACAACCCACACTCTGGATGCCTGAAAATGAGGCTGTCTTTACCCACCCTTCTCTGAACAGCCACAGAATCTATGGTTTTGTAGCATTTGTTGGTGGGATAGTTGATCACAACATCCACAACTCTTTTGTGACTTGAGGCCTGTGTCCACTCTTGTTTCTCAGATCTGTGAAGTCCATAGAGCAGACAGTGATGAGAGACAAGATGGAGGGAAAGCTGTCTGATGAAAGTCTACCCACTCAGGGAAGTCACGCCTGGTCACATTTAGACAGATTCCCTCTGCTGCCTCCAAACCTGATGATGGAAGGCACATGCCCTCCTAGTACATCGAGGGAAGCAGGGGTTAATCATCCTTTTAGGAGAAGCACATAACTGAGCTGAGGGGTATTTATGCTCAGTTCTTTCTGAGGGAGTGAACAAAAAGAAGAGTATTGGGTGAGAAATCTGTTGTTTGTGTAAACAAACACCATACACACACACACACACACACACACACACACACACACACACAAACACACATACACATACATCTTGTTAAGACAGAGCTATTCTCCTAACTGTTCCTCTTAAAATCTGATTTAAAATATTTATGTACATTAAACAAAAATGTATAATGAATTTTTCTGCAAATATATATTTCTATGCTTTCTGTTATATCTGTTCTTTCTTTATCTCCTCTCTCTCTCTCTCTCTCTCTCTCTCTCTCTCTCTCTCTCTCTCTCTCCTTCCCTCCTTGGTTCTGTGCAAGAGCAGCATTTACTCCCAACTGCTGAGCCATCTCTCAAGCCCCCTAACAGTGATTTCTAAATTTTTAATCTGCCTGACCTATTTTCTAATTTTGGAAAATCCAAATTAATGTTTGAGAAAAAAAATCAAGAATGATAACTTCCAAAGAATAAAAAAGAACATTGCTTTGCATCCAAATTCAGAATTTCTTGAGTTCAGCCCAGCTTGAGAATGTACTGCATGCAGGCATGCAGATAGCCACTCTCTTCGCCCAAGAAGCAAAGGTGTAATATACCTTCCTTGTCACCGTGAGGCTCGATTAGGAGGAAATGAACTCATAAGAAAGCCAGAAAATCAGTCCTCACTATTTCCTTGTATTTTGATGACATTTCAAGCCTTTTGCTTCTAAGTATTTTGCTTGCCGTGTATATTGAGTGTGCATGTGTGTGGCATGCACGTGTTTTTGTGTATGTGGGTACACATAATGCATGGGCAATGTGCATTTGGGGTTGAGAGGAGAAAGTCACGTGCCATTTGTCAAGGCACTTTCCACCTTTGGTTTGAGTCAGGGGCCTTCATTGGACTGGAACTTCTATAAGTAGGTTGACTGGGTGGCCTGGAAGCCTCCAGGGACCCAGCTGTCTTCCACTACCCATCTTACCACGCTAGTACCACAGGGATATACTGCTGGTCTCTGCTTCCCCCATGGGATCTGGGGATTCTAACTCAGGCTCTCACGGATGGTCATCTGAGATGTCTTCCAGCCCTTCTGAGATCTCCCCCCTAAGGGTGGCCTAGGTGGTATAGCAAATGCACCCCCAAAACAAACACTCTCTCCAACATCATACTATTGCCTTGTCCGGCAACCTCTGTGACAGAGAGTGGCAATGCTTACCATTTGTTGTGGCCCTAAAAAAATGACAGAAGAGCATTCTCGGTGTGTGTTACCCGACAGACTGCCTTAAACTTCAGTGTCCAATAAGCCATGAGTTATACCAGGACTGTTTGTCCCTGTGCCATGCTCTGGGTGAAACACAGTTTTGACATGTGGATGGAAGAATACATCTTTTAAGTCATTTAGCAGAGAAAATAAAATGGGTTTCCAGACCACAGACTGCTGTAACCTATCAGAGCTTTGTTTCTCATTCCTGACGGGTTAGTTCAGGTGCTTTCATTGTGACACACCCTAAGAGGACATGGAGAAAATATTCGCATCTGGTCCATAAGCAGCCCTCTTCCCCATGGAGCTTCAAGTTTCTCGTCCTCACTTTCATCTGACACCTTGTGTTCTGACTCCAGAATGGGACCAGCAGAAAAAAAAAAGAACATATTGAAGTATGAATGTTTTCAATCATGTCATTTAATGTATCATGATGAAGGTGGTTTACAGCAGTTTTCAGATTGAATCAATAATTTGCAACCCGATTTTCCATTTAAAGTCATATTATTTATCGAAAACTGCATATCAGGTCTGGTTAATCACGCTTTATTATAAAGTTTAAAATTAAGAAAAATCCATTTCATCATTTTCAACCGAAATTCTACTTTTGTGTATGTTTTCATGCAGGCTATTTACCAAGGTAAAAATACTATACTCCTTAGGTCCATGCATTTTCAGTCTTCTGACTATAACTTTATTGAAAAAATTCAGTGACATTATTTTACACTAATTTTTTTTTCTTTTTAATGGTTTTCACCCTGAACTGCTTAGATGTGCAAGGAAGGGACATTCCAGTGGCTACTTCATTGTCTTTCTCCACACTTTATTGTTTTTGTGTGACTGTATGGAAATCAGACTTCTGCTGACTGGCATCTCACATGCGTGGATATATGCTGACCCCTGAATGCTAAAACTGCAGCTATGGTGGAGTTGTGTGAAGCAGACAGGGCCGAAGCTGTGGTTGTGATTACTTCTGTGCACCAGCCTTGCTAGGCCACTGAGCCCAGACCTGCAATGTTTCCCTGATGGTGTCTCCTCATGAGATTAAAATTTAATCTGGTAGGTTCGGAGTAAACAGTCTTTTTTAATGTGGTGAAAGCTTTTATGTATAGGTGCATGCATATATGTTTGTGTGTACATGTTCATATGGGTACCTTGCATTTATGTGTAGGTGCACCTATGTGCATATGGACTGGAGGTTGATGCTGAATGTCTTCATTGATTGCCCTCCCCCTTGATATGTTGCTTTTTGAGACAGGGTCTCTCACTGAAACTTAAGCTCAATTAAAAATGGAAAGAGTTATGGGGGGGCATTGAAGCTGGTGCGGAGAGCCTTTTCCTGCTGTTCACTGTTATGAACAAAGCACAGCTCTGGGGAACGTAGGATGTGTGAAGAAGAGCTGTGCCTAGAGCCTAATCCCTCCAGGAAACACATTTGAACAAATGAACATCAAGGGACGACCTAAGCCCTAGAAAGCCTTATGTCTATTGGGCTTCTTCTGTTTCCAAAATGCCCTGGGTGTGGCTCAGATACCTTCCTTCCAGAGATTCTAGAGACGAGCTGAAACAAGTGTTTTTACTGTCCAGCAGAGCTGTTGAGCTCCCCAAGGTGACAACAGTCTACCCATGGTGGTTTTATAAAACACTAGGTAACTATTTTACAGTGTTGGAAACTAGCAGTCCATTTCCCGGGCTTCTGTGATGCCTTGAGGCTTCTGAAGGAAAGACATTCCCCAGCCCCCTTCACCTTCCTCCCCTCTGGCTGAGACTGTTCTACCATAAGAGAGATTACATAAGTAGAGGGGGACGAGGAGAGGACTGAAAGGTAGGAGGGGAGTAGATGGCCTCACTGGAGGAGAGACCTGAGAGGAAGAGGTAGGCATCAGTGGATGAGCCCTGTTTCCCCTGGGAATCTGCAGACCAAGCTCTGTAGGCCCATTCTATCCTGAACGTCACAAGGTGATATCATATTCCTGTGCCTTAGTTTCCTAGTCTATGATGGGCAATGACGGAACTTTCCTCACAGAATCAGAGAAGATTAAATTAATCAATTTAAAAGTAAGTGTTTAAAATAGTCCATGTGCGTGGGAAACAGTAGACACATGTAATCAATAATTAGCTTATCTTGTAAATGTTGGACTCTGAATTACCCAGGGACCTCAACATGGTGAAGGTCAACACAGATCCAAGCTAAGGTGAGGTCATATTGGTCTCCTGTGAGCTCTCCACATGGTATTGATATCCTTAGCAGGACAGACATGTTCCAATATGGAGAGGAAGGCATGTCAGAGGCATGAGATGCTGAGGCTGCTCCCAGGAGCTGCGTTTCTAGGACCGAAATCCCGATGCAAGAAAGTAGTCATGGATCCCAGGCATGATGTGAGGAGGAGGTAAGGAGATGATTGGGATCTGCAGAAAGACGTCTTTATCTCTATGTGACCTGGAAGGAATATATTAATCTTTCCTTGTGGCAGACTCAAGTGTTGAAAATCAGAGAAGTTTATTATTTGCAAAGATCCTTCAGTTACATCTGCCATGTCTTAATGTTATACCATTTATGAACATTGTCCTAGCCACTGACATAAATCAATTCTAATTAGCCATTTTTACACAGGTGAAACACTTTAGGAAAAACCAACCTGCCTGTCAAACCAATATTATTTTAGTGCATGACTTGCTTTCTCCGGTTAGACTTTGTGTGTATTGCTTATTTGCTTTGAAGCAGCTGTAAAAACCTTGGCAGGGAAGGAAACCGTTCCCCTTCCTGGCTCGGCCTGGGGACTCCACACTCCTAATGAGACAGAGAGCCTGGACAGGTAAGGATCACTCTCGACTACCATCCCTCCAACCTTTCCAAGAGTCCCTCTTGGAAATGAGTGCTGTAGGTGATGAGTGCCGTAGTCCAAGAGTGGGTGTAAAAGCACTGGGAGAGCATGTGTGAGTATTATTGCTGTAACGACACAGCAGAGAGGAATAGTTCTATGAAGCTCTATGCCCTCCATAAGTCTCTTTCATCCCAGGGAGATAATCTCTGCCACAGACTTCTATGTGAAAATTGGCACTAAAGATCTAACTTAATGTAGAAATAAATAAACATCTTTGATTTTTAGTGCATCAAAATAAAACCAGCAATTTGCCTTTTGAATGCATTTTTGAATGAATGCTGTTGACCAGTGTTAGAAAAATTTGGAAATGGGACAGATTTAGAGACATGAAGTTCAGCTTGATTAAAAAGAAATCTTGGCAGCTTTTATGTGATCGTCACAGGGCAGGGGTGTGTGACAAAGATGGATGGTCAACCCACAGGGAGCAGAAAAGGCTCCACTTACATTTTGGGGCAATGGGTAAGACTTAGCCTGTGAAGTTATTGTCACACAAGCTTGAATTCATGAGAACAAACCCCAGGGCCTGTCTAAATGTCAGGTGAGTCCCTTAACCTTACCAGCTTGTCAACTTCGCAGCATAGGTAAATTCTAGGCTCAGCAAGAAACTCTACCTCATAAACTAAGGTAAGGAGTGACTGAGGAAAGCAGCTGTCATCTACTTCTGACTTCCACATATGCAGAGAGGAAAGAGAGGAATGGGAGGGGAGGTGAGGGAGGGAAAGAGGAGAGACTGAGAGACAAAGAAAGAGGACAGAGGGAAAGACACAGAGATAGACATGGAAAGACACACAGGCAGACGGGGGGGGGGGCACATGGAGTGGAGGGAGTTTTCTTGATGTTAATACCCGCTTCCGTAGGAGTAACCCACGAAGTGTTGATATGAGGGTCATCTTCAGTTACTACTTCTCGGAAAAACACAATCTAAGTGTGCAGGAAAAGTATTTGAGGATCAGCTGTTTGAAGGCCAACGTAGGCAGCAGGCTGAAAGTATGTGCAAAGGGAACGGCTCCCACCCACAGATTTACAGTGTGGATGGTCCGTGAGATGACGTCCCATCAGCCTAGAAAACACCGGCTCCTTTGTTCTGCTCTTCCAGGCCTTGGATTGGGCCTAAAGCACAGCAATAAGAGGGAAAATAAGAGAAGAAATCTTTGATTTCTTTAAGTGAGAAAACAGACATGCCGTGATTTCTGGCAGTGCCAAATCCCGTCTTGAAATACGGTCCCCTCTGCCTTTGTTTTCAGTTCAAAACCAGTAGCTTGGGAACAGGAGAAACACCAGAGGATGAAAGGGGACACTCACTCCTCCTAATAAATTACCAGGAGGTGGAGGGGGCGAGCCTGGCAAGGATGGAACTTAGGGGACTCATGAGGAAGGGATTCCCCAGGACACCACCAAGAATCCCACAAGCCCTCGCTTCCCGGGGAAGACGACTCCAGTGCACACTGGAGCACTTAATACCACTTAATGAAAATAAGCAGATCTACATGCCGGAGTGTTTGAGTGTGTTACAGCTTGAAGCTTTCTCCAGTAATATAATAGCTCCCCTTGGGTTTCACAGCCAGACAGACACACACGATACTGGTGGAAAAAGAATCCTTTGCCTGGTGAGTTGTGTCGCTGGGTAAAGCTGTTCAAAACAGAGGCCACCTCTTTCATTCCCAAGAGGGGATTTTTTTGGTTGCCTGATATATTTAATTTACTTCTTTTCTTTCAGAGTAAAAGAAAGTGTGTCTTAAGAACAAGCACAGTGTGTGAGGCCATGAGGAAAGTGAACACTCGCTCCATCAAAAACGGGATTGATCTGGTTACATATGAATCCGTCATACCTTGTCTGAGCATGAGTAACACACGACACAGTATGTGAACAGCATTCGCGCACAGTCTCTAAAACGTGTAATCTTTCCCAGGAATGGGCATCTCCCCCACCTCAGGGTGGCGCGTGAACTGCTACTTAGCAGTGGAACCAGCCTTAGGAATGTCTGTCGCAGACACTGTAGTGTCTTAGTGTGGACCTCCTGGAATCTGCAAGGTGGCAGTGTCCACAGACCTAGGGAGGGGAGTTACTATCCTTTGGGGACATGTCTGAGGGTAGGTTGTCAATGCCCAGGCATTCAAGGGCATCATTCACTGGCTAGACTCAAACAGTTATTAGTAACTATAAAAGCAGACTTGAAGATGGAAGAAGATCGAGTGGAGATGATAGGAGGAGTTGGCAGGAGAGAGCAGTAAATGTGTAGGATCAAAACACATTGTATAGATGTATGACATTTTAAGACAATGAATAACTATTAGCTTAAGACATGTCTATATGTGTTGATGTCCATGGCCAATGTCACCACAGAAAGCCATGTGGATGTCTGTGGTCTGTGTTGTAACATAAAGCCGTGTCCATGTCTGTGGGTTATTCTGCCATGGGGAGATATATTGAGGACAGTAGCCTGTGTGGCTACTGGAGGCCATGATGGTATTCTTGTCTTGTGTTGCCCTAGAGGACTATAGTGATGTCCATGCTGAGGTTCGGGGCATAGGCTGACTCCAGTGACCATGTGGCTGTTGTCATCTGTGCTTTTGCAAGAAACCATGTGAAAGCCCATGATCTACACTCCTGCTGATGATTAAAGGCAAGGAAGCTACTTCTGCCATGGTATGAATGACTACAGATCAATACCTGAGAAAGAACATAGAAGGCTTCTGTGACAACCCATACCAGTCCTCCGTCATCCCCTCAAAGTAACAGCTAGACATACAGACACTAAAGAGATCTCTTTAAAATTGAGAAGAGGAGACTGAAGTGTAGTTCTCCACAACTGATGGCTTATGGCAGGGGTGTAGGTAGAAAAAAGATTTGGTTTTCTTTAAGGGGCAGGCCACCAGAGCTTGATAAGGTTTCAGTGAATATATGGGCTACAAAAATTGGACTTGTTGTTTTTCTCTCTTTTCTTCTTTTCCTTTGGGCAGGAGGGTGGGATGGCATGGTCACAAGGGTTGGAGCAGACCTGGAAAAACTGGGAAGTGGGTGATCTAGGGGTCCATGATGTGAAACTTCCAAATAAACAATAAAAAAAATCTTTAGAAAAATACCTTTAGAGAGTAAAAACAGTACAACAACAACAACAAAAATAACAAAAGACATGTCTAAAATAAAATAGAATATATAGGTTATTTTAATAAAACACCCAACAAAGGAGTGTTTTATTTTTATTTGATGAATTTACAAATTAAATCATTTTCATAAGGTGTCTTTATACATACTTGGGTTAATCCACCACTATACACTACCCCATCCAATTCCTCTGCTGCCATACTTAAGACAGCAATAGGCCTGTCACCTTCTGTCCCAACATACACATACATACCTGCTTTTTCTTGTTGCCTGTACTCTACCCTCATCTCCAGTTGTAAATATTACTTGAACTACATGTTGATAAGTATATGTTTGTGTATAGTTTTAATATATACTTCATTTTGCCAAACTTCCCGACCCCTTATTTCCCAGTCTCCCTTCCTCTATGTTTGATTATCCCTAACCTCATGCCTTTATTGTCATGATGCCTACATTTTACTATTTTCTATTCACCAATGTCTGCCTTCAGTGGCCCATTTCTAATAAACTGGATTCTATGTGCACTCAACGAGAAGCATACAAAACGAAGTATTAAAGCTACAACCCACATGTGAAAAAGATAGACGGTGTTTGTCCTTTTGAGTCTGGGTGACTTTGCTTAGTATAATTATTTTCCAGTTTCACCTATTTGCTTAAGAATGTCATTATTTCATTTCCTTTACATGCATTTATTATGATAATTGAATATACTGTAGGCAATAAAACTGATGGTTTCTGAATTTTCACATGCTAATTTTAAGCTGTTATCTTATGTTTGAGCAAAGAAAATTTCTATCTATCTATCTATCTATCTATCTATCTATCTATCTATCTATCTTTCTATCTATCTATCTATTGAGATATGGAGATAGACAAAGTGCAGAATTGAAGTAAGTGGACCAAAAATAGGCAGTATTCATAGTTCAATTAGCAAAAGGAAAGAATAATGTGGATTGGCCAGTGACTTCCTCTGGGACACTAGAAGCACCAGAAGTTGTCTCCACAGAACTGAAGGAGGCAATTGTATCGAGGAGAAGGAGGGCTTTCCTTGATGGATACATGTAACATGCAACACCACACTGTTCTTCTCTGCCACCTCTGATGCAGAATTTGATGTTGTACTTGAATGCTTGGTGGACATTGCTCTGGATGGCTCCTTCCATCCACTGCAGAGACATATGGACAACAGGATTTATGAGGCAAGTAAGAAAATAAACTCACCCACATACCACTTCTATCAATGACAGTCCACGACTAGGATAGGGTGGTGTCTTGAAGAACAGTGAGGGGAAGGATTCACAGGTTCACGGTTGTGATTCTCCTGACAGCACTGTCCTACCATGACTACCATGATGATGAACTGGCTGCTGATAGCTTTGATTTGTGTCCATGTTTACAGCCTTACAGGTTTTAGAAGATGATTTTTAGATTACATGGGAGTAAAGGAAGATAAAAGCAGGGCTTAAGCTATTGCTGGGAGTGACTGAGTTACAGGTAATCTCCCAGGTCAGTTTTCTAGAACAACCTGGGTGTGTGTCTTGGTCCTCCAAAAGACAGCAGGTGACATCATTCTAATGTTACCAGTCCGGTAAGATCAGAGAGAATTCGATCAAGACAACAGTAAGTGCTTCTTCGAAAGTTCAAGTGTATACAGCCATTCATTCATGTGAGTTATGGCTGGCTCACACATAATATGGCCCTCTGACTGGCTTACTTTCTTTAAAGATATTCTTTCATATCCTCTGACCCAAGTGTTTTCTCTCCCTGATACAGTCACCTTCTCCATGTGCGTCTGAGACAGGCTCTTCTAGAGTAACCCAACGTGTGCAAGCCTAGCTTAGGGTCCCTGATGTACTGATGGGGTAGATTACCAGCCATCACCAGCTTGTGGTCCTGCCTTAGCTTTGATGAGTCTTTATGTGCACCTGAAGCTCCTTTGAGAGTTGGCTTATGTCCTCAACTCTCAATAAGGCTTTAGGAGGCAGTATTTGTATATGGAGAGTCCCTAGAGTCAGCTGATTTGAGATCACAGTGTGTCTTGCTTGGAGGAGTCAACCAGAGGTGCCTTCTATTAAAAAGCTGCACATGAAAATTGCCATGGTTTCATCTCTCTCTCTCTCTCTCTCTCTCTCTCTCTCTCTCTCTCTCTCTCTCTCTCTCTCTCTCTCTCTCTCTCTCTCTCTCGTGATGATAGAGAAAGGGTCTCTTTGTTTCACAGATTATAGGTCACAATCTTGGGAAAGTCAAGGCTGTGGGAACTTGAAAGCGGTTGTTCATCTCTGCAATCAAGAGCAGAGAGAAATGAATTAAATCATACACGTTATGCTCAGCTCACTTCCATTTGTGTAGGGTTTATGATTTCACTGTGAGATATTTTCCTCTCATTTGCAATGTATTTATAGTGCAGTTTTAATGATTAAAACCCAAACCATCCAAACAAAACTGAACCTCTAATATTTTCTACTTAGCCCTTGCAAGGCTGTCTTCTGCTAATAGAGATCTGCTGTTTTCAGTTCTCCCTGCTGTTTGTATTTTCAAAAACTATTTTTAATAGGTGAGAATTTAGGCTAACTTAACACATAAATAATATGGTACCCTCATGGTCACTTAGAGATCAGACACTTAAATGTGTGTGCTTCTAAGTCAATAGTTTTGTGAGCTTTGATGGGGCTTTCTCAGTTAATATGTCTACATAAGCAGATGCTGGAGGTAAACTGAGAACTATCCTGTTGTTTGTAGTTTACTAGGTATGTTTGTTTGCTTACAATTATTTTGTGTTGGACTTCTTTTGGACGGGGATGGTGTGTGTGGAGGTGCGCTGCAATTTCTTCTGATCTCTAGCTAAAATGGAGATCAAACAATACAGCTCTGCCTCAGTAGGGAGATCCTTCACCTTGTTCTCATCTACCAGTGTTTCTGGACTGTTATCAACCAGAAAACATGTTTGTCACACACCTGGAAAGAAGAAGGCAGCATCCCAGTTCTTACTGTGTACTACTGCATTAAACTTTTACAATAAAAATAAGAACACACAATGCGTCTTATGGGACTATTTTGGATTTAAAGTATGAGTTACAGACTTAAATAAAACATGACAAGACAACGAAATCCCAATAGCATTTGCTTTTCATTGTTGTTTTAATAAATAAAAGCAAATCATGGGGTCTGAAAATGTTCTCTTTACCAAAAACTCCATCAGGGTTTGCCTATCAGTATATACAGCACAGATAAATTGTGAAAATCATTGCCATGGTGTTGATAATCAAGGCTTTGTAGGGGTGTGTGTGTGTGCACAAGTATCTGTGGACAGAAATCAAGCAGAGGCATGCCTATCAGTATATACAGCACAGATAAATTGTGAAAATCATTGCCATGGTGTTGATAATCAAGGCTTTGTACGGGCGTGTGTGTGCACAAGTATCTGTGGACAGAAACCAAGCAGAGGCCTGGCTTGCTTCAGTGGATGCATTATAGACAGCATGTCTAGTAAGATCCCTCAGCAGTTCTATGTGTGCATGTAAACACAGAAATGCAGCATACCTTTCCACAGATGACACAGGTCCTCATCTGTTACCATCCATGGAATTCAGTGCTGAAGTGTACAGTTCTACCATGAACTGGCTCCAGTTTGTAGATCTACTAAAACATGCACTACTAAAGAGAACACGTTTTATTAGAACTCCAACAGCGCTGAAAAATAATTCTGAATTATCCTGTTGATCTGTGCCAAAAATAATTCCTGCCTTCTCTGAAGTTTAATTCATTTTGCTTATAACTGCTTGAAGAGTAGGCTTTTGTCTTCAAAGAAAACTCCTTAAAAAAAGCTTCACAATTGTAAGGAGCAAAAACGTTCTACATCTATGAATCCTTTTGCCACGTTCAAGGGCTGATCCTCCTTCATTTCCCAAATGGTGAGACAGTGCGGAGTTTTACTGCCAAGTTGCAAGGATAACCCTGTAATTCCTTTATTTTTCTACTGCCAAATACCAGGCTAGAATTAAAAGTGAGAGTTATACGCTTGTTTGTTTCTTTGAGTCTAATTCTTAAGATATTTGCATTAATGAGTGCTTACAACCCTCGTTGTTTGGCAATAACTATTTCAAGCCCTGGCAGAGGCAGAGAGCCAACAAACATGAGCAGTATGATGTAATAAGTCCTCCATCAGTCTCAAATGGACAGACAGCAATCAAGACTTCCAGAATGGGGACTAAAATAGCCAAGTTTCTGGAAAGATGAGATGTGCTTAGAAGTTGTGTATCCATCTAGAATTTTTGAATGTGGTAAGGCATTGCTCAAAGTATCTGGGAGTGATATGACTTTCCTCCTCTTTTTAACTTTAAGGATGTTTTTCTCTCTGTAAAATCTATCAGCATCCTAACTGTGACTGCAAACAAAGGGAGTCAAAGCAAACAAATGGACTGTCCTTCCTTCACACTTTAAAAAAAAAAAAAAGTAAATATATGCCCATTCTGCATTATATTCTATTTACTTAAAACTGGTGGCTTTATGGTATAATGGATAAGGTTATTACACCAACTGCTAAACTATATGAAATATTCGATTTCTTCTGGGTTCAGGTTTTAACTCAGAGCCAGCGGAAAAGCGTGCCCACTTTGGGAATGGCATTTTGGCAGCGCTGTTGGATGGCACTGGTGGCCATGAAGTTGGAAGGCTGCTGAACACGAAATACCATCACTCAGGGTGTGCAGCCCAGTGCCAATCTGTGCCAAATTCTGGTCCTCATAAATATTTATGAGTGATCTCTGCCATCTCATTAGAATTTAATTCAAAGACGACAGGTGCAAACCACAGACTGCTTAAGGGAGGCCAACTCACTCTGCTGCGCTCCAAGCCTTATATTTAGCACAATCTGTGCAGGACACATTCTGACACTCACTTGGTTCACTCATTGTATTTTTAAAAATGTTGGTTGGGCACATCTAAGTGTTAGTCACTTGCATTTAGATAGCCACAGTCTTTGAAAAAGCAGCCACTAAAGAATACACACAGACGATCATAAGCTCCGCTGGGAAGCATGTAGGGAGAGGAACATAGAGTGGACCCTAAGGATTCTTTACATGGAGATGTGCCTCATGTGTCCTGTTCAGGAAGGCAGAGTCTGGGCTTTCAGGGTGCTCAGGGATTCAGCAAGATGGGCAGAGATGAGACGGCTGGTAGGGGAGGGTGTGAGCTGGGTAAATCTGGGTCCTCCTGAGAGCTGAGCAAAGATGAGACTGCAGCTACAGTTCTGACTATGTTAATGGTTTGGAGATGGAAACAGTGCAGTTACCAGACAAAGCTGGAAACTAGTAAAACAGTGGAGATGAGGCCTTAAATGCGGAGTTATGCTGAGAGATCCAGTAGTCCAATGCATTCAATAGATGCCTTTTAATTGCCCTATCTCTGCCAGGCACTGTATATTATTATGACTGTGATGATAATGATGAGGAAGATGTGTGATGAGTGTGTGTGTATATGTATATATGTATCTCTCTCTCTCTCTCTCTCTCTCTCTCTCTCTCTCTCTCTCTCTCTCTCTCTCTCTCTCCCTCCCTCCCTCCCTCCCTCCCTCTCTCTCTGCTGTAAAGATTGATATGTGTGTATATGGGTACACTTCCCCCATGTGTGCAGAGGTCAGAGGAGGACATCAGGTGTCTTAGACTTTCATTCATAAACTTTTCCCTTGAGACCAATTCTTCCACTGAGTCCGGAGCAGGACTGGCAGTAATCCAGCCTCAGAGATTTCCCGTGCTCCCAGTACTGTGCTGGGGTCACCGGCTTGTGCATGGACACATCTGGCCAGTTTTTATTGGTTTTGTTTGTTTGTTTGTTTGGTTGGTTTTGTTTTTACATGAATTCTGGGGATATCTGGCATCTGAGCTAAGCTCTTCCTGCTTGCAGCACAAGAAGGGTTACCCATGAAGTCTCCCCCATGTCCATTCCCCAGGCACTGCTTCATGTGCTGGAGATACAGTGGTAATGACTGAGAAAGTGCCAGTGGACAAAGGCTGAGAGATGGATCACTGTCTAAGAGAACTTGCTGCTTTTGCACTCAATCCTAACACTCACATGGGGGCTCACAGTCACCTGTGACTCCAGTTCCCAGAGATCTGAATCTCTCTTCTGTCCTCCGTAGGCACTGCATGCACATAGTTCACAGGCATTCATTTAGGTTTGGAGGTAGAAAAGGAAAGGGGAAATGATATAACTCAAAATCAATCAATCAATCAATCAATCAGTCCCTCTCTAAACAAAACATATAGTGCCCAAGCTGAATCTGAGTGTTAGTAGGACACAGAAAACAAACAGTAAACCCAGAGTAGATTAATACCTAACCCAGACCGACATGGGCATAGGAAAATGATGTGTGAGGGGTTGGGGGTTACTGAGATGTGCAAGCAAACCCCACCAGTAGATAGAACCTGAGTCATGTCAATATCTGGACAAAGGATGCTTCTCTAAGTGGTGTCTTCCAGTCTGGGCCCCCTAGAATTTAGGCAGTGCGTGAACTTAAACTAGAAAGAAGTCTGAAACATTGCTCTCTCTAACCTTTGACTAAACTTGCTGCTCAAATTTACACACAAAGAACACCACCTCTGCTTTCGCTACCCAGTTTGCAGATGTTTTTATTTTGCTTTGGCCAATTAATTAATTGATTTTTGAAACAGGGTCTCATGTATTCCCAGCCTGACCTTGTCCTGTCCTGATTCTCCCCAGTGCTGGCACTAGAGACATGCACAACCACATTAGGTTTGTGCCTTGCTGAGGAATTGAATCCAGTGTCTCCTGTGCATACCGGACAAGCAAGCAATCTGAACATTGTGCCCACACTCAGACGTTTTTCAGATGCCTCGGGATGTCATCCTTAACATTCAGACATTATTAGTTGCAATGCTGGGTTTGTGATTTTGGTCAGTGACTCAAAAGCATTTGTGTTTCAGCTGTGTGGACTGTCTGGTTACTGGACTCGCATGTAACTGGATTCCTGTGTATAAGAAAATATCATTTAGAGAAATATCCTGCTGCTTTCATCAACCTCGGGGTCTCTGGGTCTAGTTGATGGAGCAGGGCATTTTAACACCCTCTCGTGTTAAAGGTTATAAGACTATGTATCCACACGCTGGAGTCTATTTAGTGTTCTAGAAATAGCTGAAAGGCCAGCCACGAGGAGTCACAGGGTCTCAGAGGCCATAGGGAGCCAAAGCCCACATGGAATGACCCTGGTAGAATTTACTGTGCACAGCATGAAGGTATCAGAGCTCTGCAAATTAGGAAGCCTGGCCAAGAAAACTCAGAAAGTTTAATGATTCTCCCCCCCCCCTCCTTTTTTAAGCCAAACTAATTAATACTGGGTGACCCAGCTAGTCATCTCTCTCCCTGTGAGAGCCATTCCAGGAACAGTTTTCTGCTGCAGTGCATTGCCCATTAGAGGTCAGAACCTCACCATGCTTATCAGCATTGAGATCTGAGCCACATGAGCTGGAATTCTACCCAGCAACACTTTCTTCTCCACTTTAATTCCCTCCTCACTGAGCTCTTCAAATGTTCTCATCCTAATAAATGTGCCACCTCCCCTTCTTGTCTTGAAGTAGTTTAATAATAATATACAACACCCAAGTGGCTGGATCCCATGTGAAGTTTGTGGCATTTTTCATCTTGTATGCAAAGCAGGCAAACACACATATGTCTGTTAGCTAAGGTTTGCTCCCTGTACACACCAGTTGCTGCATGCCCACAGCTCTCTAGAGCTCCGTCCTCCCGCTCAGCCTGCTGCAGAGCCCCATGGGAACTTGAGGCTCAGTGCAGACAAAAAGGATGGAGCCTTCTTGTGGCACATGGAAAATCTCTAGCAGATCATTTGTTTCTAGCTACACAAATTGCCATAGGGAGGCACTTCAGCTTGTCTGTTTCTTCCTTTCAGAAAATACTCAGTGGTTTATTTCTTAGTTACAATGTCTAATTTTTCTTCAGGTACAGTTCAATAGAATGCATTCTCTTAGAATCATTATTCAAGGAATCTCTTTATGTTATAGTATAGATATAAATTGTCCACAAAATATTTAGTTACTTTGATTAAACATATTTTAGTTTATTCTTTTGTTTGAATATACTTGAACTTAGGGCTTCATACATGTTAGGGGTGGACTGCTGGCTCTATAGGAAAGCCAGCTGAGCAAGCCAACTAGACAAGCCAGTAAGCAGTGTTTCTTCATGGTCTTTGCTTCAGTTCCTGCCTCCAGGTTCCTGCTTGAGTGCTAGCCCTGCTCCCCTTCCCTTGATGATGGACTGTAAGTTGTAAGATGAAATGAACGCTTTCCTCCCCAGGCTGTTTTTGACTGTGGTGTTTGACTACCACAGAAAGAAAGCTGAACAGTTTTATCGGAAGTGATTTCTATGATAGTTTTAGCAATAAAAACTGGAACTATAGACCCACTTTGATAATATAAATAAAGGGAAAGTTCAGCTTGATAGCTGGTGGTTGGTTAGGAGTGGGATAAGGATGCAGAGGTTAAGGATGACTGGGGGTGGCATGTGAAGCTGCCCGGTGAGGAGCCATGCTGAAGCACAGGGCTGTGGCAGAAACACATCTGAGTGGAGGCTGACGATGATCTCAGTGTGAGACATCTGAGTAGGAGGTGTGAAGGGAGAAAATGAAGTGGGGATTAGAAGTGGAGCTCAGAGCTACCCGCTTAGTTGTAAGAACAGAGATGGGGAATACCTGTGGTTTTGTAGACAGTGAACCCAGGAAGGGACCTAGGAAAGAACCCCAGAATTTTCTATCCAGAAAAGTTGGCCTAGGAAGGATGAAAAGATGTCCATCTTTGTCAGGTTTCCTTTGGCTCAGGCTCTTAAAGTAGGAAGTAAATATGAGCCTGTCAAGACCACCTCTGACAGAAAACATGTAGGCTCTATGACAAAATTGCATCATGAAGATCCCCTCTGGGACTCCATCCAGGTGGAGAGGGTCCTGAGAAAACCTGGATAAGCTTGTCTTATTAGGTCACGTTTCCTCCCTGTTGGTGGTTGGTAGGTCATCTGTGTAAACCTTTCTATGTCTTCTGCTGTCTCTGTTTCTCTCCGAGTGTGTGTGTATGTGTGTGTGTGTGTGTATGTGTGTGTGTGTGTGTGTGTGTGTGTGTGTGTGTTGTGCCGAGGATCATACAAAGGCCAGAAGACAACCTCTGAATCCTCGGGAGTCATCTGCCTTTTTTTTTTTTTTTTTTTTTTTTTTGAAAAGGGTCTTTCACTAAACCTAGAACTTGCCAATGTTCTGCTTGATTTTAACTGGCAAGTTGATATAACCTAGAATGAATATGTGAGCAAGGAATCTCAACTGAGGGATTATAGAGAGATCATCTTGTATATTGTATGGATGCCCAACTTTTCAATTTAGGAGCCTATGGTCTATGTCTTCGGTAGGAAATAGAGGTGGAGCATCTGGAGAAGAAAGAATTCTGGGTTGAGAAGGAGGCAGGAGAGGAACCCTAAAAGAAGTGAAGAGACAGATGCATGGATGCATGGTACTTGATCACAGGTAACCAGCCATGTGGCAAAATGAATGAATATCTTTAATTAAGACCTAGTCAGAGTAGAGCCTAGCTATTCGGCCAAGGTAATTGTAAATATAATTTCAATCTGAGTCTTATTTCTGGGAGCACGAGGATGGAAGGCAGAACCAGACATAACTTCAACAAGGGATTTCTTAGATTACATTGACTACAGGTGCGTCTGTAGGGAATTGTATTGAATGATGATTGATCTAGCCCATTATGTGTGGCGCCATTCCCTAAGAAGACTTAGACTTCATAAAAGTGGAGAAGAGAATCTGAAAGCAGCACTATGAAGACATATATGGATCCATTTATTCTTTAACTTGACTATGGATGTGGGTGAGCAACTATATCAAGCACCTGTTGCTGTGACATCCCTGTCCATAGACTGTGATTTGGAATTTTGAGCCAGGTAGACCAGTTCCTCCTAAAGTTATCTTTGAGCATAGTGTATGTCATAGGAACAAATGTCACTAGAACACCAAGTAGCCCAAGCTGTCTGGCCAATGAACCCTGAGGTTTATCTCTCTCTACCTCCCCAGCCCTGCAGTTGCAAACACTTGTCACCATTTGAGTGAACTTAAGTGAACACCGAGGATCAGACTCAGGCCTTTTGGTTCCTTTCACAACAATTGTAATCAGCAGCTGCAGACTGAGCTTGTGTATAGGTCAAACAAATATCCCTGAGTGGTCTCAATCTGCAGAAAAGAGAAACATAAATAGTATTTCCTTGGGAGGAGAGTAGACTAGGACCATTCATTCAAACCTCTCTACAAATCCTACTGCACTGCCCACTCCCACAGTCACTGTGACACAGAACAAGACATACCTGGCCACTGCGCATCCAAATAAGCAAAGAGCCCGGATTAAATTACCAGTGTCCCATTCTTGTCTTGAAAATACAAACAGGGTTCGAATTTTGTGTAAAATGTACTCACCAGATGTATTCAACTTATACTGAATAAACACACCCTTCCTAGTTCTTTCTGAACTCTGTTTGGCTGGTTCAAATCAGCTGTTCTTGCTTAAACTTCCCTCCAAGCTGACTAGTTCAATCTGGTTTCTCTTGGCTTCTCAATTGCTCTGCTTGGTCTCAAACTAATTGACAATTTGTTCTAATATTTTGAGTCCTTCTGCTTTGTTCTGTCTTCTTCTGCAATCTGTCCCTGTAAAACTGTCCCAGTGAAAATATGCCTGCCCCCCCCTCTCATCCTCCCCGCCTCTGCCTCTCTCTGAAGTGCTTTCCAAAGTCACTTTCTATATTGTTCTCCTGAGAGGTGGGTGTATCCTATCTCTGACTTATTCTGTCAAATCCTTCTCTGATTCTTTCACTTTGTCTGTCCCTCAGTTAGACATTGCTTTCAAACATGGGTGATTCCTTCCTTCCACAAACAAACTTAACTTCATTGTTAAGGATTAAAGGTACATACAAAGGTCCTGTCTGTATTCCAGCTAGAGTGATTAAAGAATGATGTGTCATTCCAGCTACATCACACAGACCCAGGAATTGTTAGGATGTAATCCTACCACAGCCATCAAGTTGCTGGACTAAAATTGTAGAGGTGCAATTTTGAGCAGACCAGAGTCTTTCCTGAGAAGCTTGAACTCATGTTGGATGTGCCTCACCAACATCTAAATGAAAAGGCTTTCTGTGAACGCCTATGCTTACGAACATTTAAAAATTATGTCCAAAACCTCTAACTCTGCCTCAAAATAATCAGAAATAATTGTAATAAATTTGATACAATTGTAATACGGTCTCACATTTCTTTGTTTTTCTCTTCAGCTTTCTATAAGACACTGAAAATATGGAGGGTAGGGAGAAGAGCGAGAAAGCTGACATGTTATAAATACCACACAGCCAAGGCTCTGGTATTTTCCACTAACTGCTCCACAAATGAATGGAAATCAGTAAGGAAAATGGACAGAGGCATCTGAGAAAAATTCTGGAGGCTTCTCACGTTCCTGTATGGCACCTGAATACTGCAAAAGTTGTGTTCTGCATTGGTACATGTGTGTGTGTGTGTGTGTGTGTGTGTGTGTGTGTGTGTGTGTGTGTGTTTGGGAGGTGGATCTGCGAAGATGCAGACTTGGGAGAAAGAAGAGTGGGTGGCAGGAAGATCAGCAGGATCAGCCAGCTTTGCCTTAGCTCCTTTTCATACCCAGGCCTGGCTTTGTAGTAGAGGCAAGTGTGAACAATTCCTTCTGTGGCTTCTGGGAGGGAGTTTTGATAGTGAAATGAAAATTTGTATAAAGTGAGAATGTTTCACCTCAGTATCAGCTTATCTGAACGTGTTGTAGCTCTCTGCTTGATTATGGTTATTGTCACATGACAAGTTAACAAAGACATTTCTAGGAATTAGCTTTCTGTGCTACTCCCCACTTGTTTACCCAGTGTATGTCACCTGCCACAGTAAGCTCTCCCCAGACACCCTGGGCACTACCATAGGGGCAGAAACCTCCTCTCACCCAGTCCTATATTCTTATGAGGAGCGCTTTCAGACAAATAAGTAAAAAGCAAGCACTCAAACATGAATAGTAATACACGCATTTAAGTACACACAGACACTAAGGGCTATGACACACACAGCAGGGAGAGCGATGGAGATAGGGTGGATTCTACCATGCTTATGGGTGGACAGAGGTGACGCTGGATCAAGGAAAAATCTCAAGAGCAGAGTCTGGGGTCGGGGAGGGGGGGTGCACTTTGTTATTTACAAAGGAGAGCCATTCACACTTAATATGTGATTTTCTTACTGCAAATGAATCTCTTTAAAGAAAACTCTTACAAAATAACAACAGGGAAGATAGTTTCACTTATATGTACATATTGTAGATTGCTCTCTCGAATCATGCAGCCTTATTGGGGTGGTCAGTAGAGTGTCCACACTGAACTCTGCTGATTCAACACGCAGCAGTCACTGTGAAGAACCTGCGTTGCTATTTTAGTGGCTCTGTTTCTAAGCAATGCTTTTTCAGCACAGGTCTGCAAAATAAGACAGATTCTTCACTCCATGTAAGGACAGAACAAAAGAGGGCCACGCCCCTTCCTCGGGATCTTGCCTTCATTGTTCAGTCCTGGGCAGCCCATGTGATGTAAGAGATTGGGAACAGAAAGCTTTGACCAGATCGAAAGCTGAGTGAGTTTAGAAAGGGAGACTTCCAGTGACTGGGGCTTGGACTACAGCAAATGAATCTAAGATTAGATTTGGACCCCCCCAGGTCCTCGGCCAGTCCCTTCCTTGCCTGCTTGCTTTCCCATCCCTGCCTCTTTCACAGGGAAAGAAATAACAACTTTCTCTTCCTGTTAGTCTAGGTGCTTAAATGTAAAGCATTCCAGCAAGCACAGGGAGGCTCCAAGCAGCGGGGACACAGTCCATCTTGCCAAGAGGCCAGCATTTCCTGGTTCACAATTGCAGGAAAGGCCTTGCTCCGTTATCAAGGGGACCTGGATGCTTTGATAGGCAATTGTTTTAAAAGCTAAACAACATTAAATATTGTGTGTGGTGCACAAGACTTGTGGAGAGGAAGCCCCCCCCCCTCCAGATGGATCGAACAATAGTTTTGTCTGATGCTTTGTACTTTTTTATTGGTGAAAAATAAAAATTCGGGGTAATGTGTGTATGCAACTTTGCTTTTAGTAAAGTTTCTGCTGTTCTAGAAAACAATAGCGGTTGGAACAATGGAAGTTTCCTTTTCAATAAGTGCTTCCTTGAAACCGTACTGAGAGAAAATAGACACTGGTTAGCAGTAATGGAATGGCGGCCCCGGGGCTGCAGTCCCTCTGAGGAAACCAGCCCCAGTGAAGCACATGGGCTCCGCGAGCGAGCTCCTGAGAAAGTGAGGAAATGTCTCACTGGGTGGGGACAGACACCCCCTAATGGCCAGGGAAGACAGTGAGTGCCAAACTATTCCTATCAGAGTGTGTGACATGTCACTTGGCCATCAGCTGGGGACCCTGTGGAAGCACATAAACAAATAGTGTATATTCATTAACAGCGTAGCATCTAAACTGTACTTATATTTCTGACTATGAATTATTAAGTATAATGAGTAGTATGCATTTAAGTACACACACACACACATACACACACACATTCAACCAGTCTCAGAAAATTCTGACTGTTGGTTGCGAGAAGAGTCTGCCACACAATAAAAGGAACGTGAATACCCACAGTGTCTGTACTCTGCTCACTGTTCGTGAATATCTAGCCATCAAAACGCTTCATGAATCAATTTGTACCACTTATACTAACTCACAGGGACATCACTTCATTATAAAATAAAAGGAGGGGCTAGAGATATAGCTCAGTGGTTGAAAGGACGTCTTGTTCTTGCAGAGGACCCGGGTTTAATCCCCAGAACCCACTTAGCAGCTCACAACCATCTAGAACTCCAGTTCCAGAAGACACCATCTAAGACACCTTTTCTCCTCCTCTTCCTCCTGCTCCTCCTGCTCCTCCTGCTCCTCCTCTTTTCTCCTCCTCCCCTCCTTGGGTACTCATATGGTAGTGGAAATACATACACCTTGATAAAGCAGTTACACACATAAAAACAACAACAACAATAAAAACGATCTAAAGACATAAAAATGCATTCTAAGGTAAAATGATACCAGTGGCATAGCTGATATTAGTGAAAAACCTGCACAGTGTTTGTTTCTGAAATACTACTGGGTATAACAATATGTCCCCTTTTAGGAAACTCTCCCAGTGCATATCAGAATCTGAATTCTGCGTGTGAAATAGTGACCTTCCACATAGAACATTTCTCATACAGTAGAGAATTTTGCAGAAGAGCTTTCTGCAGCCACCAGAGCACTTCACTGAGATACTTTGGAATCAAGGAGAAGGGAGGTAGTGAGCGGTGTAGTGAGGACAGCTTAAAAAAAGTAAAGACTTATTTCCAGGGAGAAATATTATTTGACCTACAAAATAAAAAGAAAAAAAATGTTCTAATCAAGTTGAAGAAGTTACAATTAAAAAAAGAGAAGCAAGTGATGTATTTTTAAAAATGAATGGCAATATTTATAAAATAGAATTAGGTTCAGACTTAATATTTACTTTCCTTTTAATACTGGCTCCTAATAGAACTTGAAAACAGCTGGCTTTGTTGATGTGATGGTTCCATGTAAGACTGCATATGGCCTGAATCGTTAAACTTCCATTTTCATCAGATTTATGCTTGGGAAAACTAACTGTACCCTTACAGTAATTTATTATAGGCATCTCTTTGTTTGTCTTAGATAGATCGCAGGAATGGCAGGATGGGACGAGATGAAATAGGACTGCAATTACAGTTTAAAAGGCTTCCAAAATAGAGCAACATTCAACTGGATCTTTCATTCCCACCATCTGCACTGTATATGTCATGGAGAGATTAATAAGCAAGCAAGACTCTGTTTGTTTCTATGTTTATAAGGAATTTAAGCCAGGACTGGCTTTTCCCATCCCTAAAGAATAGTGTAAAAGGAGAGGCAGCCATCTTCCCTGCTCAGCAGGGGCTTTTTCAAGGGTTCCCCAGAAGCTTTCGCTCCCTACAGACGTGCCTTGCTGCAGACGGGTTTTTACTAAATATAAAGGACTCATCCTATTCTAACCTAACTGAAATTTTCTAGTGATATTCTTGATATTTCTAGTGATATTTCTTCTTGAAAAATCAATTGTAATTCTGCCTCAAAATTCAGTGTTAAAAAGGGCTTCAGGTGGAGAAGCATTGGTGCTTGCTACTTCCCAGTGATAATTCAGTTTCTGAGTAACCAGTCGTTTGGATAAGGGTCGCTCCTGCCATAGTCTTTCTCTCTTCCCCGTTATTTCTCATTTCAGTCCAGGCCATTCCAGTTCAATCCAGTCCAGATCAGTCTACTCCATGAACTCTTGGTCAAGTCTCTTGAAGAAGAACTTACTAAAAATGTATGGAATATGTCACTAATGAAAAGCAGAAAGGCTGCTTATCTTCATCTCCAGACGACTATTTAGCAAGAATGGCTTCATAAACGAGTAACACTTGTTCGACCTGATCTTGCTCCAAATGTCTGATTGTAAGCCCGATTCCCAGATTAGCATTCACAGCACCTGTGACTACAGGTATGCTCTTGCCTGTCCACAGAATAGAGTGGCACAGTCAGAGGTGAATTTAACAGATGCTCTTGTCCAAAGATGCCAAACAGTGGAAAGCTGAACAACAGAAACTGAGGCAGTGTCTGGCAGACAGAATTCTGTGTTGAGGTGTCGGGATCTGAGTGCCCGGTATTTGTGTGCATGGACATGACAGGAAAGTGTAGGGAGAAGCTCTCTGGGAGGGCACAGAGCAGAATGGAAACGTGTGTTCCAATGGATGCCAGTACATCACTCTGTAGCCCTACATCCTATACCAGTTGTGGGGTTACAAACTACTAATCCAGTCAGTCCTAGCCAATCTTCTCAGTCATAAGTGAAGGTATGTGTCCCCAAAGTCTCTTCTTGTATTGGATTCTTACAACTGTAGATGTTGAGCATCTTCAGGCTAATTCCCAATGACACATCGCCTATTTGATAAGCTTCACATAGTCTTTGAGACTTTAAATTATTTACCAGACTCACAAGTCCTTTGTCGTTCCTTTTAGCATTTGGATCTCCTCTTTGAAGGCATTTCTTTTATTTTTTTGGCATTTTACCATGAGTGCATTATTTTCTTTTTCTGTTCTTCCCTCAGAGCCTTCCCACATACCTGTCATGGATCTTCTTCAAATTCATCAATCTTTTTCATTAGTTGTTGTATGTGTATCACTTTTCTAAAAGATTTGATCTTTAGTTTTTAACTGTGTGTATATACTTTTATCTGTGTGTGGGTTTCTGAACAAGGGTGCAAAGCCTTGGATAGCGGAACACGGCTTAGATCCCCTCAAACTGGAGCTCCAGGCAGCTGTGAGCTCCTGACGTGGTGCTGGGAATGGAACTTGTGTCCTCTGTGATAGAAGCAAGCAGTTTTAACCACCGAGTCCCCTTTCTACCCCCGACCAGTTCATTCTATAAATGTCCTTCACATTTTAGCAATTTTAAAATTACCTTAAAGTACTTGTCTTTTGTAAAAACACATGAAAACAGTTGATTTTTAAATGTCTAAAAATGAATAAGTGCAGAGGGGATATAGTTGGGGTAGTAGAAAGCTTGCCTACCATGAAAAAGTCCCAAGTTCCATCCATAGTTATGGTGGTCACATCTATAATCCCAACATGGAAAGTAGAGATGAGAAGGTCAAATGTTAATGGTTCTCTTCAGCTACATAGCTAGTTTGAGGCCAGGCTTAGTTGCATGTGACTCTGTATTAAGTGAAGTAATGAAGAAGTATAGGAGTTGAAATGAAGACGTCTCACTAAAATGTTCCTGCTGTTGACCTGACAACCTATAGCCCCCATGGACACTTGTGGTGATGTTTGTGAAATTTACTTCCAACACTGCTGCTCTTGTGAGCCTATACCCCAAGGTGGCCAATCAGTTTTTCTATTTAATAAACTGAAATTGACACTCAAATACCTGAGGCCAGATAAGGGTATTGGCAAATGGCTCCTGAGACTGGGTCGTAGCTGATCACAGGCCCAATTCAGTTTTTTTCTGGGACTGCTTAGTACTAAAAACCTCCCTCCAAGCATTTCTTGTCTTAACATCTTTTATATTTTATTTTCTGTTAGTTGTAATCTTAAACCTGAACTAATAACACATAAGAGAAAAGAATGAACCTTGAACAAAGAGCACCACAATGAAAACAAGTAATTGGCACTCTTATGAGAGCACAGCTTGTTTCCAAAACTGATATCAAAATTCAACATGGAAACCATGCTGTGTAAAAACTTTCAAACATTTCTTTTCTATTCATAGTCCACTCCTGTAGCCAAGCATTGACTACCATGGCTATTGGAGAGGCAGAGATGAAGAGAAATAGTAGTGGAGGATGGAGAGTGGAGGGAGAGGTAAGGAGGTAAGGAAACAGAGAGATAACAGAAACAGAGACAGACAGACAGAGTCTGGAGGGAGGTGAATACATAATTGTAAAATAATTTAATAACAGTTTCAACAATCATGGATATTGTCCCCAGATAGTAGGTGAAACTCAGCATTTGTGACATAAAGTTTGCGTGTGTGTGTGTGTGTGTGTGTGTGTGTATGATGAATGATGGGATCCTAAGGACATTTGCTTTCCAGCACTCTTACAATATCACCTCCCAGTCTACCATGATCTAAAAGAAAGTCTCTCATCCATGCACAGATGACAAGTGCCTGCCAGATTGTCACATGGGAGACTCTCATCTCCAGGATGAAATGTTCTATTGAATCTTTACCAAGCTTGCTACAAACTAGCTAACAATTCTACACTCTGATATCACCACAAATCTCTGAATTTCAGTCTTGACAGGGACAAGGCCTAGGTGGCTATTGGACTCCTTCTGGAGTCTGATGTTTCCCTTAAAATCCTTTGTTGATGGAAACCAGACTGAGGTTGTTAGAATGAAAATGGTCCCAATAGGAGCATATGTTTGAATGTTTGGTCTTTAGTTAATGGAACTATTTGAGAAGGCTCAGGAGGTATGGCCTTGTTGGAAGAGATAAATCACTTGGGGTGGGGATTTGTGTTTTAAAGGCCCATGACAGGTCTAGCCCCTTTCTTTCTGTCTGTTGCCTATGAATAAGAATATAAAGCCTGTTGGGTGTGGTGGCTCACACCTTTAATCCCAGCACTTGGGAGGCAGAGGCAGGTGAATTTCTGAGTTTGAGGCCAACCTGGTCTACAGAGTGAGTTCCAGGACAGCCAGGGCTAATATATATATATATATATATATATATATATATATATATATATATATATA
>NC_034593.1:33551748-33553430 GCF_900095145.1 Mus pahari
CTACTGCTCTAGTGTCATGTCTGTGTGCTCTCTGCCATGATGATCATGAACTAACTCTCAAAAAGTATAATCAAGTCCCTAGTAAATATTTTAAATATATTCTTTCATGAGAGTTGCCATTGTTTGGTATCTCTTCATAACAGTATAACAATAGTGTTCCTTGCTTCTATAGTGGTTGTGTTTTTGCAGACATTTTTAATAGTTCTCTTAAGGAAGAGAATAGTCCATATCACAGATTGACTGTGCTATTCTGGGGTTCAGGCAGGCTGCTGTGCTACTATGCAGAGTGTCTATTCAATTCCCTGCTTCAGAATGAAGAATATGAAGCAGATGTGTAGTCAAGTTGGAGTGTGACAAAAGTTTAATATTTGCTGCTTCCTTATGTGTATAGCAAAATGAAACCAGATCTAAAAGAAAGAAGCCAGACTGAGGAAGACACATAGGCTGAGACTATAGTCAATCCCAGCTCCATACCTTGGCCAGAGTTTCACCCATCATTCCATTTACGTCTGTGATACAGATGTTATTGAAGAGTCCATGAATCATGTCTAACGATTGGTCTGAACAGGGTTTGATCTGTTTGTGCCTCATGAAGGCCTTTGAGGAACACCAAACACTTCTGATTTATTCTTTGAGAAACACTAACAGAGAGGAGAGGTATACGTAATGTGACATTGAGTTCCACAGTTAATAATCAATACACAAATTCAAAGATATTGATTGCCATTTTCAAAGTAATTGTCTATAGAAGAGTGACTTGGTTCTTAGTAAAGAAGACACGCTACCACATACCTTCCCTCAAGGCTCAGGGGATATCTGGGAAGAGGAGGTAGGAGCCAAAGGTTTAGAGGACTGGGGTAATACAGTGTCATTTGGATAAGGCAGAGCTTTGCGTGCAAGAACTCACTGTAGCTTCAGTTGTTTGAACAAGACTTAAGGAAGACCAAGCCAGTCAGCACTCCAGCATGGAGTCTGGGAGGCTCAGGAGCATTCCCTAATCCTGTTGAGGAACTATCACCAGTTGATGACTGCTGGTAGACAAAGCATCGTTTTCTTTGGGAATGTTTCCACTGGGAGATTTCCTATGCATCGGTGGATAGGCCACACACGCTTGGAATCACTAATCAGACTTAGTAGGATACTACAAGGAGAAGATGAAATGACTTGAAGTTGGGAAGTAGTGTAGAGGAGGTAATCCAAGAAATGGGTTGAATGTGATCAAAATATACTGTATATGAATGAGATTCTCAAGGAATAAAAAAAATCATTACAAATGAAAATAATGAGATTATATGGAACTTTCCAACAAAGATAAGATTGGTGAGAAAAATACGGATTGAAACTTGTATATAAAATTGTCATAGATTGAGTTAACACCCTCAAAAGAGAAAGGAAGAAGAAAGCTTGCTTTCCCCCTCAAAAAAATGCATGTTAAGTAAGCTTCACTGTTTGATGTGTCAGAATACTACAAAGAGTTCTGTTTACACTCTTCTGGTGCCATCCTTAAGCACAGGGTTTCCTAGCTGGGGATGACCACAGAGGCTTCTCATTATTTCTGAAAGGAGATTTAGAAAGTATTCCTCACGGTTCCTCAGAAAATTGGACATAGTACTACCGGAGGACCCAGCAATACCTCTTCTGGGCATATACCCAGAAGATCTTCCAACTGGTAATAAGGACAC
>NC_034593.1:33554136-33575268 GCF_900095145.1 Mus pahari
AATATGAACTAACCAGTACCCCCTGAGCTTGTGTCTCTAGCTGCATATGTAGCAGAAGATGGCCTAATCGGCCATCACTGGGATTAGAGGCCCTTTGGTCTTGCAAACTTTATATGTCCCAGCACAAGGGAAGGCCTGGGCCAAGTAGTGGGAGTGGGTGGGTAGGGGAGCAGGGGCGGGGAGTATAGGGAACTTTCGAGATAGCATTTGAAATGTAAATAAAGAAAATTAAAAAAATTAAAAAAAAATAGTATTCCTCACTCTAACTTTTGATTTTTCTGAGGCTGAAACTCTAGCAGTTTCTCAGACTGAAAAGTTGCTGGTCAATGTATCCTATCACATGAATATAAACAAATTGAAAAGCCTTCCAAATGTCAGGATCTGTGCACCCATCACTTGGGAAGCAGAAAGAGACAGGGATGCACAGTGGACAAGAACTATAGCAGGAAATGACGGTGTCAATACATAAGTGGTGAAGGAACTGAGACTCAGTGGTTGAATCATGCAAGGCAATGGAACAGAGCAAGAATCATGTGGCCAAGAAGGAAAGTGTCAACTCACGCAGATGAACTGAGTACACATTTATACCACATCTGTTCCAGATTTTATCAGTTATTATCTAAAAAAATGTTCTCCTCTTCTTTATGCTACTCTTCCTATTGCTATTGCTCAGCTCATGGTGTGGAAATATTTCTTAGTCCCAGCATGATTAGGGAATATAATTTTAGTTGGAAATGTAGCTTTACTTCTTGGCCATTCTGCTTCTTAGATGGGTCATGTGTACCTCTCAGCCACTTCTCTTTCTCTTCCTCTCATTGTCTCTCTCCCTTGATCCAGCACTCAATATTAATTTCCCCTTTATGACAATTCCAGAAATTTCACTGGAACTAAGACCTCCCTGGGTATAATTCACCAGTCTCATTGTGGTTGAGTCAACTGTGAACACATTTAATAAATCTCTCTTGCAGAAATGATGACAGAGGCCTATTCCAACAATTAAGAAAGCAGAGCCAAAGAACAGAAGGAAAAAGCCAAGACCTGGCTGAACCTTGAACCTAACCACATAAATACTAGTGTTCGTAAGACCTGAAATTCATTTCTTCATCTGTATTCTGCTTACATAAGGTACACTTCTTTTTCTTTCTTTCTTTATTCCCCTAGTTTGATTGTTGTTATTAAAAGACATTCATTGTTTTATGTGATCCCCATTGTTACTGTCATTTCCTCCAGTCTCATCTTCCCCAGGACCTGTCCAGGCTAACAGCCAGAGAATTCTTCAAAAACTCATGGGAGAACTTTTCCACAAACCAAGTTATTTTTGTCTCCATTAATAGAATACTAACAAATTGAACACAAACAAATGTAGCTTGATTGACTTACTAGAGAGCCCTTTACCACCTTCAGGATTTTTGACTCATGGCATGATCCCTAATTTTTAGCCAAATTGGCTCTAGCTATTTCAGAAGAATTTGAAAAATTTGAAAAACAAAGTGTGCACATGAGATACTATGTACATAAGAGGTAATTTGAGATTGTTTCCCACTTAGTCATTAAGTAGTAGCCTGTCTTAGCACATGCATAGCATACCAGGTTGGGCCGCATGCTCTTTTTCATGGTTGTCTGCTCTTTACATCCATGGGAACTGTACTGGTGGGGTATGGCTACACAGAACTCCAATGAGGAGAAGAGGGGCATTATTGGGCACTCAGTTTCTCTTATTTTCTGAGAGTATTTCATTGTGTTTTTATTGACTTTCCTTAACCCATTCTTTCTGCCATATGCTAACTACAGAAAATATAAAAACAATCCATTATAATCCTTCACCTTACACTTTTAATATCGTTATTCAAAAATTCATCTCAAGTTGTCTAGGCTTCTAGGATTTCAAATCTTTTAGAATTGTAGAAAGTTAATATTTGGAACAATTTTATAACAATAGAATTGACAATCTTGCTAAGGTTAGTAAGAACATAAGTGACTGTTTTGAAAATCTTAGACCAGATGTGCTAAATTATTTGCTGACACAGACAAACCAGGCTTGGAATGCCTTTTCCATGTCTAAATATTCTTACACTTAATTTTATACTTCAATGAGGGTTCACATTAGATTAGAAGCAATATTTCCCTATATTCCCCTTGATTTAAAAACATATGTCTTTAATTTTGAAATGAATTAAAAAGTAAATACCTAACACTGGAAGATGGTATTCTGGACTGAAATGGTGATTTTTTTTTTCTACCATAGAACTTACAAATTGTTTTATCCAATATTATCACATTTACTCCTCTCATTTTACCAAACACTTTTCAAATACAATAAAAGTTAATATTGTCTTCAACTTTGAAAACTTCCCAAATCCTTAATTTCTAGAAATTTCTATACTGTCTTTATTGGCTTTTTAAAATTATAAGACACATCCTATATAAACTCGTTTGTTTGTTACCTTTGTGAATTCAAGGCAACCAGTAAAAGCACTGTATGCAGTTAAAATCACCAAGGAGCACCATTATATGTTCTCTTAATTGGAGTCATTCATTTTCTTTTTCTGAACAGACTTGACTGCCTGTCAGACCTCTATGAATGTGGTCAGCCATCTTACTATTGCCCTGGCTGATAATCCTATTCTACAAACATAGTCTTATACTTATCAGAAGTCTTTACACTTTCTCTTAAACCTATTCAGAGCCCTTTTCAAAACTTCCTCGTCCTCTGTGACAAACCCAAGAAGTAGAAATTAAGATGGACATCTTCTAATTGTTCCCCTTAGCCCAAGCCCACCATCTGTGTTCTAGCACAGACTGTGAGTCTCAGTGGGTTAAAAGAAAAGCATGGTTTGTAAAACTGGTTTCTTCCTCTAGACATAGAGGCCTGGTATGTTTTACAATCGTGTCTGAGATGTGGCAGTATGAATAATGGTCTTCTGCTTGCCCTCTGCTTGCTTTCTCTGACAATGTTAATGACCTTGAAGTATGTAGGTGCCCAGAGATGACAAATGAGAGGCTGTGCTGTCATAGTACACATGTTGAGGGCACTAGATCATTTTCAAATACATCTGTTAATACATATGTTGGCCTACTTGAATGTTTGCATTTAAATGTGTTTCACGTCTGGTAGCAGATCTATTGTCTGAGAACTAGTGCTCAAAGCAAGGTCAACTGCTGCATTCAAGCTGTGACCTCTTTTTAGTTATCTCCATCCCTTTCTGTGCTTCCACAAATCTTCATCTCCATCCTTACTACGTTACTCCACATCTGTATCCCTATCCCTGTCTGTGTTATCCCACATCAAACAAGGAGCAACACATTCTTGTGATTCCATAAATGTCTTTCTCCATAGGTTTTACAACAATTGAAAACAGTGGTTCTTACATTTCTCTTAGAAATTAATAACATTTTTTTAAGTATCTTAAGATAGTCTATGTTTAAATTTAATCTGCAGTCACATTGGTCAACAGCCTGTATCACCGACTGTAAGTGCAAATGAAGCATACGTTCTTCCTTCCACTTTCTCCAGCACTCTGTCTATTCTTCCATCTCTTCCTTTCCATTTTTCTTACTCTGTTTCAGGTATGTTCCCTAGATTTCAGTATTTGAATTAACACAGTTGATCTTACATAGAAGGAACTAAGGATGTGTTCAGGAGGTGGCACACTATGTTTACAGTGAAGGACAGAGTCATTCGTGCTGGGCACATACATCTATTCCACTGTTCAGGAAATGTATTCTGCCTATTTAACCGTTCTACTATGACCGTTTGTCTTTAGCTTTTCCCAAAAGTGAATGTTACATACATTTATTTACATGTATTTTTACACTCAACCCTCATTCATTTTGCTTCTTAAAAATAAGACATGTTCTTAAGAAAAGGAAACATAGCCAGGCATTGGTGGTGCATGCCTTTAATCTCAGCACTTGGGAGGCAGAGGCAGGCAGATTTCTGAGTTCAAGGCCAGCCTGCTCTACAGAGTGAGTTCCAGGACAGCCAGGGCTACATAGAGAAACCCTGTCTTAAAAAACCAAAAACAAAAAAGAAATGGAAACATAAAATTAAGAATCACTGTGGAATCCATCGCCTTTCAGATAAAGTCACCACATTTCCTATGTACAATAAAGTTTTTTAACAAAAAGATTTGTTTACTTTTTATTCTGTGTATATGATTATATTTTCCACATATATGTCTGTGCACCATGTGCATGCTGTGTGCTTTTGGGAGCCAAAAGACAGTATTAAATACCCTGGGACTGTGGGGCTTCACGTGATTGCTGGGAACTGAACCCAGATTCACTGGACGAGCAGCCAGTGCTCTTAACCTCTGAACCACATCTTCAGCCTCTAATATGAAGAAGTCTTTCTGCAAAGGACAAGGGTGATATCATATGGATTTCATATTTTTGTAAATATTACACATTTCTTCTTTGAGGATACTTCACATCTCATAAGATTTTATTTTAACAAGTTAAAAATCTGTTTTTCATAATATATTTACTGTACCCCCTCTTATACCTAGACTAATATGTTTAACCTTTATAAATCACATATTTTATGTTTGAATTTCCTTTCTTTCCATTGTTATCTATAAACCTTGGTAAAAAAATAAATAAATAAACTGGTATAGGAAATAAAGTCCTGATGAGGAGGCTGCTGTGTGACTTTTACGCACATGAAATTGAAAGTTTACATATTTAGAAACTCAAAAAGCAAAAGATATGGACAACACTGGGGAAAACTCTCCTGGTTCCCCCAGAAGAAAACTTAAATTACCTGGATTTATTATTTCTGGCATATTGGCTATAATTATTCATAATGATTGTATGCACAGCATATGTTTAATAATTTAAATTAATGAAAAGGAGCTGCTGTGGAACGGCAATGCCTACCTCCAATCCCAGTCCTCTGCCCATGAAGGAAAGAGCAAAGGTCAAGATGAGTCTGTCTGCACAATCAGTCAGATGTAGCCTGAGCTATATGGGACTGTGTGTGTGTGTGTGTGTGTGTGTGTGTGTGTGTGTGTGTTGAGAGAAAGAGGGTCGAGAGAACAAAGAGAGAAGAAATAGGGATAGATAGATAGATAGATAGATAGATAGATAGATAGATAAATAAAACTAAGAGAAAGAATTGACAACTAGTCTCACAGAGAGGAAAAGACCACTGGCCATATTAACAGATAAGAAACTAGAAGACATCTTTGCTCCGCTGCACTGCCGGGGAAAGAGCGNAAAAAAAAAAAAAAAAAAAAAAAAAAAAAAAAAAAAAAAAAAAAAAAAAAAAAAAAAAAAAAAAAAAAAGAAACTAGAAGACAAATGGTGCCCCAAATGAAAGAAATGTGGATGTTTCTAACATCTGCACGAAATGACAAAATGTAAGAGAATAAAACCCTTTGCCTCTTACCTGGAGTGGCACACATTCCACATTCATACATTATTTTCTTCAGTTTCAAATATCAAGAGTAAATTATCTATTGAGCTTTTCCTACACAGAAGATCACATGTGCTCTTTGAAAGATGGCCAAGATGCTTCTCTTGGGTAAAATAAATATTAGCGTGGCCCAGAGTAAATATTCTGAGCACACTTTGTTCACCCTACCTCAGTGTTTGCAAGTGAAAGGATTGAAATCCCTCCTTAATAATTTAAAAGCTACCAAAAATAAATAAATAAATAAATAAATAAATAAATAAATAAATAAATAAATAAATAAATCTATGAATGAGCAATCAGTGGTTTCTCTTGAGGATGAGCAGGCTAAGTCACTGCTTGGATTCACCCTATGAGGACTGGACTCTGAGTGGAGCAGAGCAGAGCAGAGCCAAGTTTGGCCTTGCTTTCTGATGTAGAAGGATACCTTATACCTGTAGATGTTGGATCAGTCTATACCAAGTAGGGGAGAGAGATCACTGTGTTCTAGAACGTTCCTGTACATTTAAATTATATCCATACATATCTGCCTTAGAAGTCTTGTGTCAGTGACCAAAGCTTTTCTTCCTAGATATACTGTTTACTTAGACATTGTTTTAGAGGAGACACTGAATAAGGAAGTTAATTCGCAAGTAGCACAGAGATCCTGACATCCTGGGTCAAGGTGTGTTCCCTAATCTTTTCATGTCCCATTTGTCTTTGAGAGAATTAAGGGACCAGAGTATTGTTTTATTTATAATCCTCAACAATATACCAATGCACCGTAAACACTGAAAAAAATAACTCAAGTATTTCATGATGGAGGCAATGGAGCTCCATCTTAAAGTTTCATTGGATAAGAAAGAAGGACTTGAAACGAACACAGATTCACTTTATTTATTTAAAAACAACAGCAACAAAAAAAACCAAGCAGCATCAGTGGGTAGAAATAGCTGGGTGCACTGGTCTCAGCAGGTAGACTGCACTAACTCCAGTTGTGGCTGTCATCCTCTAGTGGTGGCTAAAGAGATTTCTTTTCCCCATGGTCACTTTGAGCTTTTTAGTGATCTTCTAGACTTTAGTGAGAAAATAAAATGAACCAGAAGACAAGGTCCTTTGGTGATTCCCAGCAGCACAATTCTTACCTGAATTCAAACTACCTCTGCCTCCCACCCCTTAATATGAACAAATTCTCCATGTTGGGTCCCTCAAATATTCCTATCAAGTATATTATGCTCTCCTGTGGGAACTTGATCCATCAGAGCGCTCCCTTCATTCCCCACTGTCATAAAAGGGAGGGTCTCTTTAAACATACACACAGAGCTCCCCCTTCATTCTTTCCCCTAAGTAATACCACTGCAGTTTTTCACATTTCTCATATTCTGTTATAAAAATGCCAGAATCAGTTTCTCCTCCTCCTCCTCCTCCTCCTCCTCCCCCTCCCCAGGCTGGCATTTAGTTTTCTACCTCCTAGTTTCAGCCACATGCCTGACTGTATTACAGGTGTATACAACCAACATAAATGCACTTTTTATCCCATGAAATGAAATATGTGTTCTGCTTCAAATTGGATGCCCATTGGCTACTTAGCCACCGAGTTAGTGTTGTGGGCTGCATAGCAGACCCCGGATACTGCTTCTTGCTGTACCTCCTCAACCCAGCGTCAGAGAGATCATTGCGGCTTGGAAAGCAGTGTCTGATTTCACTTCCCAGGCCCTTGCGTTTCCCTCGGCAGGGGCCAACACTTCAAGATGCTTTAGGAAGCTCTCTATGATCAGGAACCTTTTCCTTCACCACTCACAGGTAGCAGAGTCAGGAATGAGCAATGGTCTCTCCTTGTGTGCTATTAAATACCCTCCAGCATTTAATATAAAGTATATTTTACAGACCTGTTTTCTACAACAGTTATGCTAATACATATGTACATAAACATCTATGGCTTCCAAAAGCTGCTGGTGTTTTTATAGTACATGTCTATTGCATCCTATAGAGAGTTATATGAACCAAAATCCTTAATCCTAAAGAAGAGCGTATCTAATACTATGGAAATGAGAGCATGATACCATATTCATATAATAGGAGTTCATAGTCACCAGAAATACCTTATTCAAAATAACATGTCAAATGTTTATAATGAAAGCTTTAGCGAAAAGGAGTGTAGGTGCATTGTGTTATAGATAGAAATAAAATATTGTTATGACAACAAAAGCCCAAAGCAAAAGCAACAACAACAACAGCAGCAACAACAAAAGCACATTGTATAGAAGAAACTGGAAATAATACAGGCCATATTTTAGTGAATTACTTTTTTGTATATGATCTAAAAACTTTTCTAATGTTTCTTGTGTATGACATACATTAGCAATGTGAACGTGATGAGATTATTTAACAAATTTCAGCCCAAGTAGGAGACTTGAAGTAATCTGTAATTGCATTCACAGTGATCAACTGCTGACCCAAAGCTGTTCCAATACTTTTTTTTTCTTTTCATATAAGTATTATTTAAACTACTGTACTGGTGTAAATACATTTGACCCCCATAGACTCATGTGTTTGATTGCTTGACCATACGGAGTGACACTATTAGGAGACGTGGCCTTATTGTAGGAAGTATGGCCTCGTTGGAATAGGTGTAGCCTTGCTAAAGGAAGTGTGCCATTTTGTAGGAGGGATTTGAGGTCTCCTATGCTCAGGATCCACCTAATGGGAAAGGTACTCTCCCTCTGGCTGCCTTCAGATCAAGATGTAGAAAGAACTCTTAGCTCCTCCAGCACCGTGTCTGCCTACACGCTGCCATGCTTCCCACTATGATGATAATGGACAGAACATCTGAAACTGTAATCCAGCCCCATTAAATATTTGCCTTTATAAGAGATGCCTTGTTCATGTTGTCTCTTCATGGTACTGAAACCCTAATTAAGAAAAATACATAATGAAAATCAATGCCGTTTTAATGTAACTTGCTTTCATATGTTCCCTTATTGTTATGTATCTCATTTAACATATAATTTCGCTGAGTTCCATTTTAATGGACACAGTAATCTACATATTCGCTAAAAAGAATGTACAAACAACTCTGACAGCCATTCTCCTGCCTCCTTAACTAGTCTCTGGCATGCATTTATAGTGGAATTAAACCAATGACTTCAGATTGGGAACATCCCGTTCCCTTGTGGACTTGGTGATTTCTCCATGAAATGAAATACTGAGTGCTCTGAAGAGAATTAATTTCAAACATTTGCAGTCTTCCTAAATAAGCATTCTACTTTTGCTTTTTAATATTACATGCATTTGTCTTCATGTTCTCTGCTTTTTGGTAACATAGTGGTCCAACTTGCTTTCTTTCTCTACTTGGCTTCCAGCTGACTTCATTTTTTCTTTTTCTTTCCAACCATCTCTCTATGAGTTGTGTCTGGGGGAGTACTCGTCAGATTCCTCAACAAAGGCACACACTCACGCCCAACTCAGTGGTTTGGGTTTTGTCTCTTTTCACACACAATTTTTCCTTTGTAGTAGGTATTTTACCAAATGCTTCTCTTCTAGAGATTTTTAAAAATCCATATTTTCTCTGTGGTGGAAAACTGTAGTTTATTGGGAAGTAGACTGAGAAGGCAAAACATTTTACATTAGACATGGGTCAAATGTTAGATCTTATGCATTTCTTTAGTAATGAACTACCTGGGGAAACAAAAGATAATAATCTATAAAGTTATAAGTTGTCTGTGACTCATCACAGGAGCCATCTTTTGGGATTCAGGTGTTTTCTTTCAGGACTGCTTCTTTTCTTTGTGATACCCCTTCCTTCCTGCAGACCCACTCATCCCTGTCACTACTTCACTGTTACCTTTCTCTGCAGAGAAACTGTTGAAACACCAAGACACAGATTGCTGTTCATTCCGCAACTTCAAGGAAAAAATGTGATTTTGAAAGCATGAATGTGAAACTTAGTGAGGAAAGTGGTTACGTGGCTATGAGAGGAAGCAATGGCATCAAATGGTGCCTCACACAAAGTTACAGTGAGACCCGAGACAGTCTGTGCTACCCCATATACCCACAGTGCAACAGGTTCAACACGTTTCACAAAATAGAGTCAGACTAGCCCATAGTTGCCAATTGCATCCACTAATAGACTTTTTTAAAAAATATCTAATATGCGTTTATTTTTTATGTAAGAGATTCAGTGAAGGAGAGAGTGAAAGGTTGTCTTGGAGTGGAGACATGAGAGAGAGATAGAGGCAGAGATGCATAGAGAGGGTCAAAGAGAATGGACAATGCAGGAATGAGAGAGACAGACAGAGAAAGACACACACACACAGAGGTGGTCAGAGGGAGGTAGAGAGAACTGGGAATAACTATTTCATCTCAAAGGCTCCTTGAGGTGTTCAAAAATTATCAGTAAATTTAGGAGTTGGGAAAGGTAGGGCACAACACAGTGACTAACTGTGCTGTACTCAGAAATGCCAAGTTGTAGCTGTCACTCTGATCTTTTACTTTTAAAGATGCTAAAGTACAAGAAAAGTTAAATGCCATCTGGGAAGGCAGGGTCTCCTGAAGAACTCAGGTTGGAACTGGATCACTGAGTGAGGTAGGTATATACAGAAAACATTGTGGAGCGACTGGGAAGCCTGTGTTTGGCCTTCCCAGGGTCCCATTCATTGCTCCCCCTTCTTCATTTGGCCAGAATTTTAAACAATAGACTCAGATATTGGAGTTTCTGAGAACCTCAATTTAGATAACCCAGGAGCTGTGTCATGTGGGGCTTACTTGAATGTGGGTGGTCTAAGGGGTCATTTGACCTCCTGAGAGGCCAGCAAAGGAAAACAGGGCCCTAGGCCTTCATCCTGGGCCTGCTTACACAACTGCATTGTGACCTAAGCGTTTGCAGCACTCTGGTAATGGAACATCTCTCCCGTCTTGGCCCCAGGCTCCTGGCTCTTACTAAGAAGTAATTCTATGCAACACACTTAATGATACAGCTAATGTGACACATATAATCTGACGCTTTAAAGGAAGCTATAATCTTTCACTACTTTGATGGATTCATAGGTCAGCTCTGCCAGATAGGTGTCTTAATTAAAGTTTGCATTTCAATAATAGTAATAGCATAGATTTGAGGAAAATGATGTGGATTTTACAATCCCAGAAGAAGTAACTCTACAGATCAGTCTTTTATCATTGGCGTGGTATTGATTTTTGAGATGATTTATTTGCATTTCTATTGATTATTAGAGTTATAAAACTTTTGAGTCTGATCCTATGAACTCCTTTTGGAGGCTGCTCTCTGGTTTGAAAGCAGTAGAATATGAATCATTTGTCATCTCACAAAAGAATATTAGCAAGATTTCTTTATAATATGATTACATTTTGATAGGAATAAAGTCTAAAATAAATCACCAAGGTTAATAAATATCTTTTGTGTAAAAACAGTGCCCAGTGCTTGTGCTGAGGACATAAGTAAAAAATGCACTTCATTTTCAAATTCCTAAACTTGGTCCAGACTAGCTTTAAAGAAGCAAAACCATTCTTTAATGAAAGTAGGCTGTGCTCTAGTGAGAAGACAGTTTAAAATGTGGATAATACTAGCAATGATGATGCATTCTTAGATATTTAGATAATATTTATAATCCTGGCTTTAAGTGAATAAGGAGTTGAATAAATACAGGTGTAAGGGAAGGGAAGGAGATTGGAGCTATGTGGGAGACTGTGGTCCAAGAAATTATAACTTATACGAGGATGTTCTTGTGAAACTTGGTGCCATTATAACAATAAACATACAACAGTTAATAAATAAGTGAATTGCATAAATATATATGGATTACTTGCTTCTCACTTGTTATAACTGTTATACCCAGCTTTCCTAATATTTTCAGGCTCTTGACCATTATATAACTGTTGAGCAAGCCATAGGCTTGTGGGTGACAGCCAATGTGAAAAGGCTGTACTGAATTTTCTACTTGGCTTTGACCTATCCTTCTGACATGAAGAAAGCCTGTCTCCCTCTTTCTACTTGCTATCTCTTTCACCAATGTTACACCCACTTTTGATGTTAGGGACAAATTATCTATCTCCCTCACTCAGGCCACACCCAGTAGCCTCTCTCTAAGATCAGTAGCAGGGAGCAGGGTCTGACTTGCAGCTTCATAAAGAGCTGTGTTCCTCTAAAAACGACACCCTAGAGCCTGTCCCCTTTCCTGTTTGTCACAAGCTACCTTCTTAACCAGTGTCTTCCTTCCTCCATAAATCCTAACTCACTGACTTGATCATGCAGCTGGATGTTTTGCACAGGGCTCCCCAGACAGGAAGTCTTAAAGGACCAGAAAAACCCTTTGTACTTCAAACCTGAGGGCTTGCTGCAAAGTCCCCTCTATGGGACTCTGTGGCAATGGCACTCACTCTCTTGATATGACTTGTCTGAAGGACACTTATCTCTGCTTCCTTTCTACTGAGTCAGAGACATCAATAATTTTATCTGACAGTTGTGGAAAAGTACACGTACATAGTAATGATTTCAGAGAATGACAGAGAAAGGACCAGGGAAATTTACTCACACAGTAGCTTTCCACAGTTCCTATGGTTTATAAATAAATAAATATACAAATACATACATACTTATATACTTACATACATACATACTTATATACATACTTATAAATCCTAGATGTAAATGCATCAGCATTTTACAGCACACACAGAGTTCATCAGTCAGTCCATATATGTCTGTCTGGAGCCTCTTAAGACAATCTTCAGTACTTTCGTAAGTGAAAAATATTAGGATTTGAATTCCAAAATCCTTAGCCAATATCTAGGCTGTGACCCAACCATACAACACTTAAAAATCAAGATTTGGGCTGTTCAGTAACTTTTGCTGTGTGCCAAGTTGTCTTTGCTACCAAGAGATCAATGTCTAACATCACATGGGATCAAATGATCTGTGTCATTAGGGGCCATTTCAGTGGCACACACAGCACGTTACTGCTCTGGGCTTCAGCTAAAATGACAAGAAGTGAGGTTGGTGGTTCAAGGGTGAAACAGTGAGTCAGGAAGGAGAAATCAGATGCAAAGTTACTTATGTCATTGAAAGATCTTCAGCACCAAACATGATGGATGCCAATCTCATTCCAGAGGAGCCTTGAGCCAGACTGTGTCACTCAGAGGATGCTCCTTAGAAAAGGGAGAGCCACTTGCCATAGTGCTTAAGTGATTAAGTCTTACCTCCAAAAGTTAATGAATCTGTGGCACAGGCAAGAGCAGCTCCTTTGATAGCACAGGGAAAGAAGGGTGGTCAGGCTTCTAAGGGAAGCCAATGAGTATACTCACAGGAACAGCTTCAAGCTTCAGTAAGTTTGCATTCGCTTTATTCCCTCTCTCTTCCACTGTATTCCAGCTATATTCTAACTGCCCCCAAGACTGGGGGAAATGAAGCAGTTATTTCTAAAACCCCAAACTGCTAATCTAATTTTCCTGAGGATAATGAAAGTCAGATTCTTCCTATATCTCAACATTTTTATTTCTACACTTACTTTTATATCTCATGATTTATTCCATTGTGAGGTTTATTATATTCAAGTGAAAATTACTCATAACTTCTAAGTAAAGAATTGGTTTATAACATTGACTTTGGTAAGAGACCACAGTGATTTTATGTAATGTAACCAAAGTGACACCATTTTCAGTTTGGTCTGTTCAAACATTTGTGTCTAGCCTCCTTCATGGGCTTGCTGTCTCTTGGGTCTCAGTTCTTCTGAGGCTACCATAAGTTTTGGGTACAAGACTCAGGCTGGCCAGAGTACTGTCTTTCCTGGTTCTCAAGTAAGAATAATGCCCACAGCTAGCCAATTAGCACTAGAGTGGTGAACTAGAAGTAGTTCTGAATCTATCTTCATGTGAAGAACCTCTCAAGTATTCAGAATTTGAGGTTCGTCTAAAGACTTGGGGTAGAAGTTTGACATCATTTCACTAAGCATACACAGAGAAAGAACAGGAATTTGTAGACTTACAGTACCTTAAGGCTTGTTTTAGGAAATCTCAATCATATATCATATATCATAGTAGCTGTGAAAACATGCTATGTTATTAATCTTAGGAAAGTTTCTACTCATGAGAAAACCCTACTGATTTTCCTGGGAGTTCCCGAATGCCTCAAGTTACTTTGCCCAATTAAAGCCGTTCTACAGATCCTGGTGTCACTTGAGACCATACTAGGAATACATTCTGTGGCTCAGCAGAACCTCCTGGCTCTCTGCAGTGAGCACTGCTCTTCCTTGGAGGATTTTAGACCTCCCAGGAGACAGAACCCTGATCATGGCAATGATGTGCTTGCTAAGGGAGAGAAGGCAGCTGCTTTCTTGCAATTCAGGGATTAATGTTTTCCTTAGTGTATCCTTGAGCCGATTTAATCCAAGGCTCTAAAGCAGAATAGGATTTGAGCATTGCAATCTTCTGAGATTAGTTTTTCTGTAATTCTCCAATAAAGATGTAGATACTGAATGAAGCTTAATGAATCTTACTTATCCTTCCCCTAAGACGGATAGCCTTCATTAATTTCAGGCTACTCCCTCCACTGTGATGGATTTGTATGCACGAGGGTTTTCAAAAGCAAATCTTCACATTATTCTACCAAAGGATTTAATTTCAACTCAAATTTTCTGTCATTCTGGGCTTAGACTGTATTTTTAGTTAATGGAAAATATAGAATATTGTTAGGGCAAGTAAGAAATTTCAAGACATAAGTGAATATATAAAATGAATTTTCTTTCCTATTCAATAATTCATAGATTTATTTCTTGTGGAGGAAAAAAAGGTATTTCAAATATTTGGCCACATTGAAAAAAAAACTCCAAAAATGTTACCCTCACAACAACCTCTATAATGGTTGAATATATATTGAATTTAACCTGATGTTGGATTGAGACACTTAGGGTATTAACAAAGCACATATGTGCTTGTGTGAAGAGTGTTTCCAGAGGTGACTGACATGCCTAAAAGCAACTGAAGAGAGATAACCAATTCTAAATGTGGGCAATTTGACCTTCTCTTGGGCAAAGCCCATAGACAGGCAACCCCAGCTTCAGGGAGCTTCCAGCATGGTCTCTCAACAATTCTCTTCAGATGAGTTGAAGTTTTTCACCTGAAGGCTAAATGGTTGGTCCCTGCTGTTCTGAGCCCCCCAACTGCCCATCACAGTGGACTGAATTACTACTGGTTTTTCCAATTCTGCAGCCTGCAGACAGAAACTGGGAGCATCCAATGATCTCATCTGATCTGTGGTCTGCCTGTCTACAAGTCTAGGGTCAAGTGTCCTTATAAGACACAGAGATACACAGAGAGCCAAGAGTTACACAAAGAGCCAAAAGCCTATGGGTGTAATCACATGTCAAAAACTTCGGCAGCACAGGGAGTTCTGAAATAGGCAGAATAGGTACTTCCTATGACCCCTTGAAGAAACCAGAACCCCACCTCCATGATCTCTCTGACTTCTGAATGTGGATTAAGAACTAAAAGAGGGTTTCTGTTACATGTTGCCAGAGGTTGTGTTGGTAAAAATTCATCCCACTAAGCTAGGACTTCAGCACACCATTATTTTGTGAAATGGGAGAGAACTGAAGACTCTGCTAATTTTCACTGTTTTCTCTTAGAGTTTTGTTTTCCCCAGAATATAAAAATACACTAAAATCTGTCAACAGTTGAAAAATATTTTGTGCCTTATCTAAGCAGTCTTTATGCATGGTTTTTTAAGTAGGTTCTTACTGATTTCAACATTGTTCTGAAAGTCAAGCAACTATTCTGAATCAACCTCTGGGAAGTCATAAAATGCACTTGGATATAACCTTGACTTCAAGGATCAATCGCTCCCCTCACGTTGCATGTGTGTATATCTACCCACAAAGTCCTCACTATAAATCCATACAAGTAGAACTGATTTCCAGGGCTTAGTGCTTGTTAGCATCTCCCCTCCTTTCTCATCTGCTGATATAATTTCCCTCTCTTTTCCTTTCAATTCTTCTTTTTCTATTGTGTGCTGTGTCAGCACAGGACACAAGCGAAAGAGAAGGATGGAAATGAAGTAATCAACTTCTGGCTTTAGGTACACACTTTTATTTTACTGGCATTCAAAGAAAATCAAACATACTTTCAAAAACAAGATTAGCTATCTAGATTTCTTATTGGATCTGAAGAAGAGTCATGACAGTCCCCAGTCTTAGTCAGCAGGTGGTGTCAATGAACCCTTCTAGGCTCATAGTTGCTAACAGAGAAGATTGCCTTTGCCATCTCCCCTAGTTCTGCTTCCCCACTGTTCCTGCTCCTGTTGGCTCTACTTCAGATCTCCACTGTCCTTTGAAGGGCTAACACATCTCTTTATCTCCTTTCTCCATACTATACCATCTAACTCACCTTCTCCTAACTCAAAGGGCAGTTTTTCCAATGGTTCTGTTCCCCAGATTTATGCTACTTCTATTGTCCCCAAGATTCAGTTCAGAGTTTGAGAATGGTAAACCCTCAAAAGCCTTGTTGGCATCTTACTTGGCCAAGTCTCAGTTCAAGGTCAGCATTCAGGAGCACACTGGGCTTCACCAGCTTTTCATGTCATCTTCCCAAGCTCTTTCTCTCTATAATGAATCCATCTCATTCCTAGACTGACATATCTGCTCATACACACACACACACACACACACACACACACACACACACACACACACACACACACACACAAATTGCTGTTTCCCTTTGGGGACTCACCCTCTCTGCTGCTCTCCCTCTACTGGCAGAGCACAGGTCTCTGCCCTCATTTCCTGTGCTCATATTAATTTTTGTTTACAAGATGGCAATTTCATCCCAGCATTCTAAGTTACCTCTGAGGTCATCATCTTCACTGTGAATCTTGGCTCAACCTGTTTCCTGACAGCAGTTAGCTACTGATTTTATCATTCCCGAATAAACCATGAGCAGAACTTGCATCCGAACAGCTACCACTGCTTCATGGAAATACCTATACTCTCCATGTAGCCAAAGTTCACAGAGGATATAACCTTTTCTGTGCAAAACTAAGTTTAATTCTGTCTTTTGAAGAGTTATCAACGTAAATTTGTTTTGAGCATAAACGCACCCATTTCTTAGTATAAGAGACAGTGTTTTAATCACATACATAGCTTGAAGGCATTTAGAATTTACTTGTTATCTAAAGGAAGTCATGATCTGTCATATTGATAATATTGTTAATCGAAACTTAGCACAACCCAGCGCCATCAGACTGTCTAGAGCTTGATGTTGGATCGTTCTCACTTCAAGTTCAAATTAAGGTCTTGATGGAGAAAAGCAAGGCTTTTGTATATGCTAGAGCAAAAGATTCTATGCAGTCACAATGACACTGAGGTACCCAATGAAGACAGATGCCATCCTCATCAGCTAAGTGTGAGTGACATTTTATGACTTTCCATGGATGACTTAAGGAAGGCCCTTAGGCTTTCAAAACACAATGTGACATTGAAATATTGTCAAATGACAATATGACAATATTTTTTTCAGATTAAATGAACTTAGTCTTCTGTTATGTCCCATCTCCAAAGAAGTCTGGTTAACTTAGACAGCTCTCTCCAATAAAGAGAAGGAACTCAGAGTCCCTGGGGTTTCCAGCGACTTTATCACCACCTGAAGACTCAATACTCATTGTACCTGATAAGAACCCCTGTGTGTTGGGGCTGAGAATAGCATACTTAGTAAACTTATCGCCACATCGTTTAGATTTGTATGTTTTTGCCTCTTTTTCCTACTAGAATACAATCAACTTCTCTGTGTTTGATTCCTGGAATTCTAGTAGAGCATCTTATGCAGTCAGTGGTCAGTATCAGTAAAACATCTTTTGGATGAAGAAATGAATGAGTGAATGAATGATTTGGCAATTAAACTTAGGAGGAAATCAGAGATTCAGATGGAGCCCAGGGCCTTTAATATGCTAACTAGGTACTTTGTAGTTAAATCATATAACTAACTTTTTTTTTTTTTAATTTTGAGACAAGCTCTAGTTGAGTACTGTAGGCTGCCTTTGATCTAACACTGCCAACTAGACAGGCCTCAGACTTTAGAATTTTCTGTCCTCTCCTCCTGGCTAGCTGGGATTACTGGCCTACCCCATCAAGAGAATTCTCTTTTAAACTTCTCTATTATTTTTGGATCTTGGCATGTATCCAGTTAAGGGCATTGGTCCAGATCTACAGCACATAAAACTTAACGGTAAGTCGCTGAGTACTCTTGTGGAAAAAGTCCATGGTAGTGACAGTGTCTGAGCCTCAACTTCATAAACTTCATCATTCTGTCAGAGGCCGTAGACTTGCGATAACAAGAGAGCCACGTAATCTCTGGGGGACTGGGCTGGGGATATGTTTTCAGTCCTCTTTATCTCAAGTCACTCTCTGGTGCTAGATGGACTGACTCCTGGGAGATAGATTCCAGCTTTTCACTAAGAGTGCTCTGCCCCATTACCCTCAAGAGCACAAGTCCAGGGACTTATTTAAGAACTGTACAAAACTTTTATGATTCACACTAGCATCCTTTATGTTACCTGCACAAAATCATAATGTACTTAACTCTTTGGTAAGCAGAAGTACCTATTAAAGGAGACAAGAGTCATTGCTGTAGATAGATACAGAGTTGTAGAGCAGAAGATGGAGCCTGGGAAGGGGATAAGTAGATGCATGCATGCTCTTTAATTAGTGGTGGGACTGGCCTTTTGTGCCTTCTCTACCATATCTCCCACCCACATAGGCAATGGGCTTCCCCTCATTAACAGGCACAGTTGCTGAGGTGAACTTCAGAACAAGATTACATGTCGAGCGACTCTGGCTTCCTTCCAGACTTCCTAATAGGAGGGCCCCACAGCCCTTTCCCATGCTTAATCCTGCCTTGTTTATAGCCACTTTAATGATTGTCTGGCCACTACTGCTGGCACAGGGTGTTACACATTCCCATGGTCACTGGCTCAGGTTTTAGCCACCGTTCCTGAAAGAAGAAAGACAGAGGGGCCACGTTTGACCACTGCCTCTCCTGTTTATATCTGCACTGTCTCATAAATATGACAAGACTATAATGGCTACTGCTACTGAAGGCAGACCTGGCTGTCCATCACAAATTACACTGGTGCTTCCAAGGACTTCCCATAGGTAGGTTCTCATGGGTTGGCCTCATACACAGTAACTGTGTTCCTTACAGAGATTAGTGTATTTGAAGTGTTTCCAGATGGTTTTGCAAATCATGATAGAGCATTCTCAGACAAACAAAGTATAAATGAAACACAGGGTTTAATAGACAGTTAGGTATAATAATTTCCCTAAGATGCATGCAAAATTCCGTGCCTTCACTATGCCTTCTTGTGTGACATTGGGGCAGGTGGCCAAGACTGATCTGTACTTTGCAGTAGGGACATATTTGATGTATTGACTGATGCTAATGTTCTGGTATCAATTGAACACTAGTTAAACATGCATTCCTGTCTTTAATCTTTTATTTAGAAGATACAGAGCTTTCCTAAGTCTTTTGGTATGCAGAGCTAACCCAAACCTCAGGCAATGAAAGACATTAGTTATTTGTTTTGGTTTTTGTGCTTGAGTTTACTTTTCTCTGTGTATTCTTGGAAGACACAACTGATACCTCAAATTTACCCACTCTGGTTTATGGATCCAACTTTGTCTCAAAGGCACCATGTAATTCTGAGTAGATGGTGTTTCAAGTCCTACTTCATCAGAAAATGTGGAAGAGAAGTCTGTATGACTTGATATATGGCAACAGATCAAAAAATAACTGGGAAAGCTTCTGAATGGAGTTGAATTTATCATCATCTAGATAGATAAAATAATAATAGAGTTAACCTACCTAGTAAAATAACAATTTATGACTTAAGTCCAATATGAGTCAATTGAAGATTAGAAGGTCTAGAATAGGGACTATTTACATTTATTTCCTCAGAAACAGGATCAACATCCAAGGGGTTGAGAATAACTCAGAAGTGGAAATGTTTCACCATTATTATTTTAAATTTATTATTACTTCATATGTTTAAAGATTTGCATTATGTGTACCACATGTGTGCAGTGCCCATGGAGGGCAGAAGAAGTCATCTGAGCCTCTAGAAATGAAGTTACAGACAACTGTGAATAGTCATATGGGTGGTTGGACCCGGACCCAGTTCTCTCACAAGAACAGCAAATGTCTTAAGAGCTGAGCCAGTTCTGCAGCCCTCAGCTCTTGTTTTCTTCACAACAACATAAACATCAGTAGTGAAGCTAATTGTGATTAGGTGGCATTGACAGGGTGCAATAAGCACACCCTTACTTAATTATGTCTATTCTATGAGTGCCCAAGAGCCACAACCCAATCTAATCAAATCCAGACTAGAATAATTCTACAAAACAATTGGTTTATGATCTTAAAGCGTCAGAACTGTCCAAGGAAATGCAAGAGTAAGGAAGTACAGAGTCGCAGGAACTCAAGGCGGTTAAGTGCTTCACGGCACTGAGAACCAAGTATCATTGCTCATCATGGAGCTCACTCACTGGAAGAACTCAGGGGAGAGTTGGGCATTTGGTGGCCAATTGTACAAGTGTGATGCTTGTGGGTTTGATGTCACTCTGTAGCAACATGAAAGGATACCCTTGTTTATAGGAACAGCACATTAAAGTACTCAAGGGCAGTCAGTGTGGGTATCAAGTAGAGAAGATAACCTCATAATCATGCTTCAGTTTTTATTTTACACTAAGTGAACAGGGGTAATGCATTAGCAAAACTAAAAACAAAAATGTAGTCTACACTATGATGAACTTTTGAGAAATGTTACTGTATTATGTTTAAAGATCTCAGCATCTGAAGCACACACAACACATATAGAGGGGCAATGACAGAGACAGACAGACAGACACACAGAAAGAGAAAGAGACCTGATATTAACCTAGAAAATACTAAAAACAAAATCAATGTTTATTTTTGAGAGAAAGATACTAAATAATGACTTTTTAAAAGAAAATGAACATATTTTCTTGGCGTTTCAGCTAAGACAAATTGTAAGAAATGAACATAAATTATGGGAGCTAGTAATTTAACTAGAATTCATATAGTGTAGTACAGAATAGACAGATTTAATTCTACATACATTATCTCTTGTGTGACTTTTATTATCTGGATTATCATAATTTTATTTTGCTACTGTCTTTATATTGTCTTTATATTGTGTTTTCTAGCATTTACAATTTGTGTGTTTATCTGAGAAGAATTATTATGAAAGGTCCATAACATTTGTTTCCTGACCTCTATACAAAGCCTCAGTGTGATTAGAAGACTTTTCTTGCTGGAATGAAATGGAGTTTGACTCCCAGACAGTGTGACTAAGTTCTGGCTAGTATGAAGTATTTTAGAATTCATTCATTCTTTCTCCATTCTTTTGAGTTATCTTTTCAAAACAGGTTCGCCAGTGTAAGCCACATGCTATTGTGTTTCCAGCCTTGTAAGACAATGAAAACCTGCTCCTCATTAAACCTTAATATGTTATTTTATTAGATAATGAAAGTGGAGCTCTACTATTTTCAATGAGGTTTAATTACTTGTTTAAGATTCATAATGATTGGGCTGGTAAGATGGTTCAGTGGGTAAGAGCATTGACTGTTCTTCTGAAGGTTTTGAGTTCAGATCCCAACAATTACATGGTAGATCACAACCACCCAAAATGAGGCCCGATGTCCTCTTCGGTTGCATCTGAA
>NC_034593.1:33576728-33588663 GCF_900095145.1 Mus pahari
GAGAGAGAGAGAGAGAGAGAGAGAGAGAGAGAGAGAGAGAGACAGAGACAGAGACAGAGACAGAGACAGAGACAGAGACAGACAGAGAGAGGGAGAGGGGGGAGAGAAAGAGAGAAGGAGAGAGAGAAAGAAAGAGAGGGAGAGAGAAAGAGAGAAGGAGAGAGAGAAAGAAAGAGAGGGAGAGAGAAAGAGAGAGAGACAGAGAGAGACAGAGAGAGAGAGGGAGAGGGAGAGAAAGAGAGAGAAGGAGAGAGAAAGAGAGAGACAGAGAGAAAGGGAGAGAGAGAGGGAGAGAGAGGGGGAGAGAGACAGAGAGAGAAGAGAGGGAGGGAGAGAGAGAGAGGGAGAGGGGGGAGAGAGACAGAGAAGAGAGAGAGGGTGAGAGAAAGAGAGAGATAAAGAGAAAGAGGGTGAGAGAGAGGGAGATGGAGAGAGGGAGAGAGAGGGGGAAGAGAGATAGAGAAAGAGAGAGACAGAGGGAGAGAGAGAGAGAGGGAGAGAGAGGGGGAGAGAGAGACAGAGAGAGAAGAGAGAGGGAGAGAGACAGAGACAGAGACAGAGAGAGACAGAGACAGAGAGAGGGAAAGAGAGAGGGGGAGAGAGAGACAGAGAGAGGGAGAGAGAGAGACAGAGAGACAGAGAGACAGAGAAACAGTGAAGGCCTGACACCAACAACTCAGTTCTATAGAAAAGCATGAGTTATTAGAACTGTAAAGTTCACCAACATGGTTAGGATCATAAGTTTGAGATGAAGTTTATACACTAAAACTCTGAGGAAAAACCAATAGCAATATGCTTGATTTCATATAGGCCATGTAAGCTCTTAAAAAGATATTTTTATTGACCGTGGCCTTGGGATAAGTTCAAATACCAAGAATGAAACACTGGGGCAGATTATGTATAATGAGAGAAATGGAACTTAGTAAGAACCAGAGAGAAATGTTGGTCATTAGAATTAATGTACTGTAACATAGTCTTTCAAATCCTCAGCAAGTGTTAAAATGGGCCCAGATCTTTAGACTTAGTTTTCACAGATATTACGAAGAGAAGGTAAAAGTCATGGTTACCATGGAGAATCTGCATTCTTTCCTTAGACTCTGCCTCTATTCATCCTCTAATAGTCCTTATAGTGCTCTGTACTACCAGACTTCTATTAGTTCCACTAAGTGAATTTCTGGCCATTGGCCTCAGTCTGTTCCTGTACTTGATGCAAAGTGTTCAGGGGAATTAGCAGTTCATAACCATCTCTGTGTTCCATCCACATAGCTGTCTTCATCGGTGTCTACAGAGCCAGGGTCTCATTTCATAGACATTTCCTGTCGTCTCCACACCCTAAACTTCTCTCAGAGCTTTGTTGCTAGAGAACTTCATTTGCCAATCCTTAAAAATAAAAAATTGCATTTATCTTAGGAGGCATCAGATCATTCAAACCCATTTGCCTTCTCTTTGGGCCTAAATGGAGGTATATAAAACACACCACCCAAGATTTAGGTGTTGAGCATGCTCATAAGTTTTCTTCCATCTCTTCTATTTATTCTGATATATTAAAAAATGATACCTGCAAAGGATGTTCAGGAATATCTCTGGCTTGATTTTTCTCTCTCTCCCAGCAAATAGGCACCCCATGATCATATCTCCTCTTGCCATGTGTCACCCATTGAACAGAGTTGCACAGAAAATCTTGCATGCACACCAGGAAGACCCTTCTCCAGGACTTCAATGCTTTTCTGTCTTGATTGCACAGAATGGTACTGCTCAAGTTGTTCGTCTACCAGTGCTCTGCATCTCAGCTTATAGATTTCATTTTAAATCTTAAATTCACTGACAAGGAGAGGAGACCAAGCAGACACACAAAATGAAAAGACACAAGTAAGAAAAATGATGTTTAGAGAATCTCAGTAGTGATGTTATAAAGTATAGTGTGTGTGTGTGTGTGTGTGTGTGTGTGTGTGTGTGTGTGTGTGTGTGTGTTTTCTAGAGGAATGTGTATATATCTCAGGCTGCAGAGAATCTATGAAAAAGATTTCTCCTACACAGGAGCCCGTTATCCAGCATGGAGTCAGATCATAGAAATAATGGAATGAAGGTGTCCAGCTACTGGAAGGAAATGACTTGCACCATGTTTTGATATGTATGAGCTCTGCCAAGCAGTGTCCTTCCCAGGTGTGTGCAGGATAAACATGCATTTTAATGTTTATGTTTAATGTAGTGTGGCAGAGAGGTGAAGCCTACAGTGATGAGGAATCATCCTGTGGTTGTTGTCTTTGGACTGCTGAAGTTATGAACCTGCTACAAACCACTTCCAGTGTGGTTCAGGGCACAAGCCAAGGAACCCCTAGGATCCCCTAGGCTGTGGCTTCAGTCATAAAGACAGAGTGTGAGCTGGGAGCCAGAGAATAAATAAACAGTAGAAAAGAACTATTTTCTTGGTATCCGTGTTTGAACAAAGAATCAGTGAGCTCCAGTTGTAGTAGGAGAACCTATCTAAAGAAGTGAAGTAGAGGGTCATTGAGAGAGACATACATCATTCATGTCTAGCCTTAGTATACACTTGTACAAATGACCACGTGTACTTGCATGTAAACATGTGCACGCGCGCACGCGCGCGCGCGCGCACACACACACACACACACACACACACACACACACAGTTATTGAGACTTAAAAGAAGTTGTTCAAAAATTGCACCTTAATGATTTAGCAAAACAACTGTTGGTGCTCTTGGAGGAGTTCTCATTTGACACTGTTGATCTCAAGGATATGAGAAGTTTATGATTGGAAAGAGCATGATGTCATATGTCAGGTTCGAATTCAGCAAGAAGATTGAGAATGATGGAGTTGAGAGTTCATGGTGTCAGGCATTTGTGTCTGGGGGCATAGCTCACTGTTCCATCCCTTGGAGAATTTTCTACTGGGTCTCCGGAGTAAACCTCACTCTATCAGAATAGTTTTATGGTCCCACACTCTACTAAAAGTCTCACCTTTTAGAGGATGGTCAATTCAGACTCAGTATTCCCCATTGCTACATGTCTTACCTAGGGTCATACTCATGGATAACTGGAGTTTCTATTGCCCTAGATTTCTAGCTTGTTTCAGAGATGCCCCTGATTCCAGTTGTCTCAGTACTCTTTACCTCCATCCTTCCCATATAATATTTCTTCTGTCCCATCCCCACTCCAGGTCCAAAAATGTAACAAGGAGGGCTCAAGAGAGATGGAGGCATGTGAATCTCACTGAGAAAGGAAAACAGAATAAACAATATGGGTGGTTGGGAAAAGGGAACTAAGTATACTGATGCTTTACTTCCTATGCTAGAGTTGAAAATTATATCCTCTCATTATTAACTCAGTTTCCTGAACTTGCATAGGAAAATATAACCTTAATTTTGGCATATAATAATTTGTGATAGGAAAATAAAGAAAGAAGACACTCATTATCAGGTAGTATTTTCTCCCACTCAACATGTATGTGATAAGGTTGAATTATTTATCCTATGAACAGTCTGTTGAGGTTGTATTGCACATAGTTTGTGACTTCCTGAAATAACTAATTACCTAAGTACCTGAATAGCCTTTGTTTCAGAAATATGTTAGGGTTTTGTTTTGACTTGAGGTTTAGAGGTGGGAGGAAAATATGCATGTTTTAAAGAAGCACCAATTTTATAAGGTGATGTCAATTCATAGCACTGCATGTTAGGATTAATACATTCCTCTCCACTGATGGGTTTATTCCTATCTGTGTTTCCCATTTTAGTAGAGAACAGACAGGCTACTTCTTTGCCTAAGGGAGGGTATATCATGGGATACAAATTCTAAAGTAAATAATTAAAATAGTAAATCATTTGGATTCTTCTGAGGAAAAAACACAAGGGACGGCTGTTTAGAGTAATGGTTTTCTTGCTTTAAGTGTTGGGCTTTTAGGGGATTTTTCAATTGAATGAGGAAGGAAACTTCTCAGGGTGCTGAGCATAAAAGCCTAAAAGTATCTCAGGAGCATAAAAGCCCAAACCTGCTTCCAATCAAGTCATCAAGGAGGAGAAATACCCCAGAGCGGAAATGATTTTATGGTATATCTAGGAAAATGTTTCTCATGTCAGAAAATAAGAGAGATCTGCACTCAGACAACAAACTCCTAGGAGTCAGGGCTGGAGAGAAGCCTCAGTGACTAATGGCATGTTCTGCTCTTCTCTGGGCTAGGGTTCAGTTGCCAATGTCTATGTAGAAAAGACCGGTAACTCTAGCTCCTAGTATTAGATGCTCTCTCACTTCTGTGGTCAACTACTCAAATATGAAAGCATATACACATATAAATAAAACAAATCTTTTAAATGGTTTATTTTAAATACCTTAAGAGTTAATGACTCTGTAGTGAACCTAGAAAGAATGCATATACACCACAGAATGGGTGGAAAAGTCCGTCGTGATAGACAGAAACAAACTAAGAAGAAATGGTGTTTTAATTTAACCATACAGACAATTATGAAAGGATGATTCGGGGACGGGAGTTTTAGGACTTCAGGGTGACAAGGTGATTGAAGGACCTACAGTACTTGAAGATACTGAAGATATGCTTTGGTCAAGGGTAGCAGTCAATTCCAAATCTTAAATCAGTGACCAGAGAATGGAGAGTGAATCCTGGCTCACACCACACACATAAAACTTACAGAACTTAACATTGTACCTTTAGACTGAAAGATCTCCACTAGACAAGAGGTCTACTGTGAACACCAGCCCAACTCTATGGCATCTCTGGAGAATTAAATTTAAGAGTCTTAAATTAATTTGAGTGATATAAAAAGCAAAACAGAAACAAACAAAAGAAAACAACATCTTTTAGTGTGCTATTGACATATTCTTTTAAGTCACAGTAGCAAACGTTTTAACTATAATTGTACTTACCAAATGGAATCTCAGAAAATAATCCCTGATTTCCATTTGACAAATGATTTTTACCTTTTCCAGTGAAACTCCTGCAACCAGCACTACCTTACAAAAATTCACTAGTTTGTGGCCTGACATTTCATTTCTAGAATTAATGTCATGATTAGTTGACTTTAGCACAAAGGAATACTTGCCTTAACAGTGGAGATGAATATCTTCCTTGAACAAATCAAACCGTATTAAATCTTCAACACTTTCAAAAGCAAAATGAAACAAAGAAAGCAACGACATTTCGATACATTCTATGGCGATTTAAATATGCTTGGCCCATGGAAAGCAGCAATATTAGGAGGTGTAGCCTTAAGAGGAGGTGTGGCCTTGTTGGAGGAAGTGTGTCACTATGTAGTCAGGCTTTGAGCCCTCCTATGCTCAGGCTCTACCCAGTGCATAAGTGACCCTCCTCTTGGTTACATGCAGAAGATCGTCTTTTCCTGGCTGCCTTTGGATCAAGATGTAGAACTCTCAGCTCCTGCTCCAACACAATGCCTGCCTGCACACTGCCATTCTTTTCACCATGATGATAATGGACTGTACCTCTGGAACTGTAAGCCAGTCCTATTGAAATGTTTGCCTTTAAAAGAATTGTCTAGGTCATGATGTCTCTTCACAGCAATGAAACACTAAGATACTTTCCATGATTTCCACACTAAACTTTAAGACATTTTAGGCTCAAGATTCCACAAATTCTCAAGATCTAAAAGTACTACTTTTGCAAAATAAGTTCCTACCTACGAGTTAGATGCAGAATCCTCTCCCTGCTTCACAACCCCTTTAAGGTCTATCTTCATTAGCGTTTCCATTGCTGTGAAGAGACACCATTTCCAAAGCAACTCTCAAAAAGGACAATATTTACTTGGAGCTGGCTTACAGTTTCAGAGGTTCAGTTCAGGCTTACAGTTTCAGAGTCCATGATCATCAAGGTAGGAGTACAGCGGTGTCCAGACAGGCATAGCCCTGGAGGAGCTAAGAGTTCTACATCTTCCTCTGAAGGCTGCTAGAAGACTGGCATCTTCAGGGAACTAGGAGAAAGCTTTCTCAAAGCCCAACCCCATAGTGACATACTTCCTTCAACAAGATTACACCTACTCCTACAAGTGTACAAGGCTACCCCTCCTAATAGTGCCACTCCCTGGACTAAGCATGCTGAAACTACCACAAGGCCCATGATCTGCAGTACATTAATGTTCTCTGCCATGTCCTTGACAGAATGCTCTAGACTTCTCCTTACCTCCTTTCTAAGCTTCCTCTCTATACTTCAGCCCTGTTGGACCTCAGAAACTCAATCTCCTGTACTCACACCCCTTCACCAATGGCTATGTTATATTTTTCCTTTCCACATGTTGTTATTAGACCATAATCCTCTTTTCATGACCTAAGAACTGATTCCTGATTGTTCATTTCTATAAGCAAAGGGGCTGACTTTGTCTTGGACACTGTCTTTGTTAGGGTTTTATTGCTGTGAGAAGATACCATGACCACAGCAACACTTATAAAGGAAAACATTTAATTGGGACTGGCTTATATTTCAGAGATTTAGTTCTTTATTGTCAGGGCAGGAAGCATGGTGGTGTGCAGACAGACATGGTGATGTAGAGATAGCAGAGAGTTCTACATTTGATCTATAGTTAATAGAAGGAGACTATGTGTCACACTGGGATTATCTTGAACTTGGGAGACTCCAAAGCCTACCCCAACAATGCTAGACAAGGCCACACCTCCTAATAGTGCCATTCTCTATAAGCCAAGTACTCAAACACATGAGTCTATGGGGGGCATTCCTATTCAAATGAAATTCTACTCCTTGGGTATAGGCTTTTAGCTATAACATAATCCAGAAATGTACTCAGCTCAACTTCAAAGGTCCCTATTATCTATCCCAGTCTCAACAATTTTTAAAAGTCCAAAGTTCAAAGTCTCTTCTGAGATTTAAATAATCTCTTAACTGTAATCTTCTATAAAATAAAAATCAGAAGCAGATCATATACTTCCAACATATGATGACACAGGGTATATGTTATGGTTTCAAAATGTAGGGAGGGAAGTGTAGTGAGTACATACTGGACCAAAGCAGGACCAAAAACCAGCTGGACAATCTCCAACCTCTGCAGCTCCCGATCTGAGGTAAAGATGCTCTTCAGCTCTCCAGCTTCTTTAAGTTTTGTTGACTGCAACACACTTCTTTCTCTAGAGCTGGTTCTATTCCCTGTTAGCATCTTTCCTCAAAAAGTATCCCACAGCTCTGGCATTTCTAGTTCTTGGAGTTTCTAAGACAATCCAGATTTCACCTTCACAGCTTCACACAATGACCTCTCTGGGCCGCAATGTAGGGACACCCCTGCCACACAGCTGGCCTCAGTAACTTTCCTTAGTCTTGAAGGGAGATTCCACAAACCTTTATTCTATACTTTACTCGAAAGCCAGAACCACATGGCCAAAGTTGTCAAGTTCTGCTGCTTTCTGAGGCAGGAACATGAGGCCTTGTTTCAATTTATATCTTCACCAGCTGCCTGTTTGCATTGGTTTCCTTCACTACCTAAGCTTGGCTGTTCTGGAATTTTTTCTGTATACTAGGCTGGCCCTGAACTCCAAGATTTTGAGGCCTGTCTCCTGAGTGATGGGATTAAAGGCAGGTACCACTACACCTGGACATAAGATATTCTTTAATTTCTTTTAACTATATGGAAGCATGCCTGGGTGAGTTCATTCCGTGAGGTCACCACTACCTTTATTTCATTTCTTAATCTGTTTATTTCCTCAAACATAGGCTTCAGTTCCATTCCACTTTTTTTTGAATTGCCTCTTTTCTCCTCAATCTTTTCAATTTGTATTTTTTCTGGCTTAGCTTGCTCCTTTACATCCAAAGGCTTTTCCTAAGAGCTAATAGTGGTAATCACATAATAGAGTCTATAGTAGGCTGTTTTGAGATTTCCTTTGTTCCTGCAATTAATCGATATCTGTTCATTTAACCTCGAGCAGACTCTTCAGGTAAAGGCAAAAAGCAGACACATTCTTCACCAAAATATCACAAGAACAATTTCTAGGCAGCCTACTAAAATTCTTCTCCTCTGAAACCACTGCGTCAGGCTGTCACAGTTCAAATCACCCTCAGCACCACCATCTTCCACAGGCACTTTGCACAGAGGGTGGCGGTCTCTGTTCCTGTCCCCCTTAACCAGCCACATACCTCTTGGTAGAGGAGCAGAGTTGACTTTCTGACTCTCTGAAGCCTGTGTAGATCCTGACACCAGGTGAGAGCCATATTGAAAAGTGAATGGCAGATGGTGACTTCTATAGCACACTTTGCCTAGTCACAGTCCTTCAGTGAAGATATTCCAAGGCAGTGTGTATTTTAAACCAAAGGAGAGATTTCAGTGGCTTAGTCATCACCCTGCAGGACAAAAATGGCTCTATATTATTTTACAGATCAGTGAAACCCTTCTATCTTTAAAAGGGCTAAATATTTTTATCTCACAGATTTTTTTAAGAAATGTGTTGCCTGACCAAAGGCAGAACTAATTGTCCATATAGATTATTAGAAAGTAGGGCACCCTCAAGTGTTATTAATACTGTGGGTGTTCTCTTAGGTAATCTGATATTTTCAATATGGGCAAAAAGGCTCTAGGAGAGGGCTGCCAACTCCTGGCACTGCCTGAAAGACTAGCTTCATGGGTGTTATTGAAATGTGCCAGTTCTGGGCAGAGAATTGCATTTAAGCATTTTTTCTCTCTAAACATTTACCAAAGACAGAACATAAAAATGTTCTCTACTTCCTGAAAGATGTATGTTATAGTAATAAAAATGAAATGGGAAGAGGATATTTTACATTTATTTCTTTAGGTTGACAATATGGAATGCTTAGGGTAGGACATATTATTTTAGATTATATTTTAGTTGTCAAGTTTAATGGTCTAGACAAAAGTATATATGTAACTGGGGGAAAAAAAAGAAAATGAGTTATAATTTTAATTCTCTAGGACAAATACATCTAAAGCCAAAATGAGCATCACGACTTAGGATTACAGAAAAGTAACAGGAATATTCCTCACATAATGCAGTGGACAGATTTTTTTCTCTGGATGTTAGGACAAAGTTTAATAGAGTGTGGACTTCCTAGCTGTAATGAGGGATGACTTAGTTGGTGAAGCCAACCATGGCCATCTCCTGACTTCACACTCCAAAGGCTGCCAATGCCTGTGGTTAATGAGGCTGGTTGGAGCTGTGCCCTTTAAAAGCTTGGCCCTGGGAAACCGTGTTCCTCCAATGTCTTAAAGGCATGGCCTGCTAGTACCCTTGGCCTGGGTATTAACACCAGCCAAGAAGATCTCGGTCTCTTTTCTTTCCGTGTCATAGACACTTTCCCCACTTACTTGGCTCTACTGGTGAAGTTGACATGTATTGTCAGTGTGCAAGTGACACTTCTGATGCCCCAGACAATGAGAGAAGGAGGCGCTAACAATAAAAATGCTGGCATACTCTTACAAGGCAGTTTTCTCATTACTGTTGTGTGTCCTGCCTTTCATGACCTGTGAGTAATAAACATTACTGAAACAGCTGAAGCTAGGTGGAGGTTAATTTAATCTGACTTTGTATTGGATTTTGGATGCCAGTTATATATTTGTTGTATCTATTTTTTTAATAATTCACTGAAATATAGTAGATAATAAGTGTTTATTATAAGAAGAAACTTTATCTTCTGTGGGATCCAACCTTAATTTTCATTCTGTAGCTCAGTAGATTTGAGCAAATTCTTCAAGTTGTGTTATTATCGAAAGAAGGTTCAGGTGTGTTGCAAATGAATAATGTTGTCATTACTAAAATATTATATTATACTTAAGAGAAGAGAATGTAATTGTCATACTTGGGAAGTATAGAGATCCCCTACCACCCATACTTTAAGGATTGACTTTAATTCCTTCAGTTGTGCCATACTTTTAGAACACTCTCACTGAATACTATGATGAATATAAGTAAGACATGGTCCTGCAGTCTGGGCCTGGTTTCAGAGTTTGAAATTAAATTAGATTTGGTGAATATCTGTGGACTCTCTGAACTGGAGTGGCCTAGTCCTGAGGAGATCTATGTTGATGGCTTACTTGGGTAGGGACATTAACTTCACTGCTACAAATGGATTTTGTGGAAAGGAGATATAGACCAGCAACTGAGTGTAGCTGACACAGTGTGAGATAATTCTTATGTAAATCAGACACAGAAGAAGAGGGGCAGAAAGAGAGGAAAATATATTAAAATTGTGGTCTTAGTTCTACATCTGGAAGCTAAATGATAAATAACTAAGTTGCAAATATTGCCATGTTGTCAGCAAAGGGAAAGATAATTATTTAATGTTGTAACTGTTTGGTGACACATTTATCTTCAATATTTATGAATAGTAGATTCAACAATTCACAGGCATATAACTATACTTTAGATAACACGCTCACTTGTCATACCACTCTACATTGTATTGGGTACCTAGAAGGCATGGGAACCATGTGACCATTTGCAAGACAATTTGTCAAATGCATGTGATTTGTCTGTAAAAAACAACTATCAAACTAGCATGAAGATTGTTTCCTACATTTTCAAAGGTTAAGACTCAATTTCTGGGGTTAAATATTGACATCTGCAGTATTAGTTATAAACCTAAAGAACTAATGTAGGCCATCTCAATGTACTTTAAAGGTTAAGTCTTGTGGTAAATTTATTCTAGGGTAGATATGCAAAAATCACATATGGTATAGAATGCTAAACTCCTGTGCACTGCAGAGAGAGAGAGAGAGAGAGAGAGAGAGAGAGTTTGTATGGGGCACAGCATACAGCATCTTCAGAAGATTAGGTACAGCATATAGCATCTTCAGAAGGGTTGGACTGGGTTTTATGCTCACATCCTTCCTCAAAGTGGAGTAAAAAGGTGACTTTGTACACAAGAGTCTCTCATGGCAAGAAGAAGATTAAAAAATTAATTAATTAATTAATTAAAAACAACAAACAAACAAAATACAAAAGTAAAATCAAGCACCTCTTTAAACAATCAGGAGTATTAGTGCTTGGTCTGTGTCTTTTACAAATTTCATTTCTTATTTGAGCTGCACAGAAGTTCTGAAATCCCGAGGTTCACATTCTCTGAGCCAGTTTAATGTTTTGTTGTCTACACAGAATTAGCTTTTGAGTTTCACTATTTACTCACATAAGGAAAAGTTAAAATTCCCCCTTTCTTCCTCCCCATGAACGAACACATTATGACATTCATTTTCTGGATTTTTCTTTTTTATTTTTTTTAAGAACTACTGTGCTATGCAAAGCACTGTTCTGACCACAAAGGGAGTCAAAGATCTTTTACTCTTAGCCAATGAGTGACCTTTGCCCCAGGAATAGAAATTCAGGTTGGTTTAAGTGACAGGTTTCACAGGAGAATCAGTGATGCGATTTTGATTAACGGAGACCAAAAGAAAGTGATAGAGTCAAGTCTTTCACCAAATTCATTGGTGGAGACATCAAGGCAGAAGGTGGTAATAAAATGGGAAATTCCTAGCTACCATTTTTAGAGGTTATCTGATCATATTCTTAGCTTCTGGGCCAGTGGAAATGAATGAATAGTGTGTGTTATGCGACTCTTTCTGGAGATATGTGCACAAACATACCCTCATCCAGATAGAGCACAGATGAAAATACCAAAGAACTTCATTCGTTACAGGAGTACGGGCAGGGGTTACTCACAGCAGCCTGGGTGATTCAGGGGCAATTGTATGAGAAAGAAAAATCACCCAAGCATGGGTCCTAACACATGAAAACTGCCTCTCAGAGTTTCCTGCAGACATTGCAGGCAGTTTGTCTGCCTATAGTCCTGTCTTGCCAGCAAGTGCCACTGCTTTTATATCCTTCGGGGTGGGTGGGGGGAGTGGAACTTGTGATACAGAGTTCCAGAATTTCCCTAAGACTTGTGAGATGGTGAAATGTTTGCTTTCTGACTTGCGGTTTTTTTTTTTTTTTTTTTTTTT
>NC_034593.1:33588692-33593371 GCF_900095145.1 Mus pahari
CAGGGTTTCTCTGTATAGCCCTGGCTGTCCTGGAGCTCACTTTGTAGACCAGGCTGGCCTCGAACTCAGAAATCTGCCTGCCTCTGCCTCCCAAGTGCTGGGATTAAAGGCATTTGCCTCCACCGCCAGGCACTTCCTTAGTCTTTAAGAGCATCAATTGAGAAAGGAGTGGTTCAATCCAAAAGATGTACCCTTACAGCAGCCAAAATAATGCTCAGTTACAGAGCCAAGGAGGGTAAATAGTCACCAAGAAGGGAACAGTGAGTCCAAGATCATTTTGCACCTTGATCAACATCTAACTGCATTCTAACTGTGCAATAATGATGTTGGTGGCAGCCTACCAGCCTACTCAATCTTTATCAAAAGCATGGCTATAGAGGAATTTTAATCCAGCAACAATGCTGCTCTAGGTTTGGGTGTTCTGGCTGGAATGACACACCCTTAATCCCTCTGGTTGGAATATAGACACATCCTTAGTAAACACCCTTAATCTCAAACAATGAAGGTAAAGTCAGTTTGTGGAAAGAAGCAGCCCATGTTTGAAAGTGATATCTAATTGAGGAGCAGACAAAATGATGACTCAGAGGGAGATTTGACACAATGAGTCAGAGGATACACCCAACTCTTATGACAACATACAGGAAAGAGAGGCTACTTAAGAGCGGAGCAGAATGAGTCATGGTGTAGGGTAGTTCAGTTAGTTCAGTTCAGTTGAGTTCAGACAAGGCAGTTCAGTTCATGGAATACAAATGCAGTTTTTCTAAGTAGAGTACTTCAGTGAGAAGCCTAGAAAAGCCCATTTGAATCAGCCAGCATGGAGTAAAGTTTTGAGCCAGAACAGCTAAGATGAATCAGCCAGCCATAGTTCAGAAAGAATGAGAATGGGTGACATTATTCAGCAGTAAGCCTCTGAGACAAATACATGTTAATTTTACACATGGCTATTTTAGGGACATTCAGTTCCCAGTGACCAAGCAGGTATCCATCACCAGTCTTAGTCTTTGAAGTAGCAAGCACTGCCAAGTGTTAGTATCTCAATCTAATGGATGAAGCAAACATGCTTCTGAAGTCTTGAGGAAACTGAAAAATTGTTGCTTAGTTCAAGAGATATGAACTAAGTGCCTGCTAAGTTCATGTTCTCAATACTCCTGTCAAACATCTCCAAAACAAATATATAAAGGTATGTCAGGGGAAAACAGTGGCAGAGTAATGTGGAGATGACAGCTGAGATAAAAGGGGGCTGAAACACATTTTAAACTATATTTTAAGAGAGCTCCAAATGAAGTAGTCTGGAAAACAAAAGGAAAGAAACAAAAGTCAGGAAATAAAGTGTAAATTTACATAAGGAAACAAACTAGAATAGGCATCAAGGAAGAAAAGCAGAAATATGTCAGTCCTGCACTACAGAGCACAGGGATTTGGCAACTTGAGCTTCATATGGGAGCAGACAAAAGACAATGTCTTTAATAGGAACACATCTGTGTCCTGCATAGATATATCACGGTGCTTGAAGAATAGAAGTCCCCAAACCCTGTGCCACACAAGACACAGAAAGAATGAGAATTAATGGCTGACTTCATGTTCCTTTTAGCAAGAAGCAGCCTAGAAATTCTCTATCTGTCTGTCTCTATGTGCATCTACATCCATCATCCATCCATCCATCCATCCATCCATCCATCCATCCATCCATCCATCTCTCATCTATTGATCTGTCTATGTATCTATCTATCTATCAATCATCTATCTATCATCTATCTAACATCATCATCTATCTCTCTGCCTCTCTGTCTGTCTCTGTTTGTCTTTGTCTTTCTCATTCCTATTTCACTGTCACTTCTCTCTGTGCCCCTCCCCCATCTCTTTCTTTCCTTTTCCTGTTCTTCTGGAGCTATTGAGACCTGAAGCTCCATTTGCTTTCTACCCACACCTTGGTGATTCTACAGGGAATCATGGGTATGGTCATTTGGAGCCAAGCCATTCTTTCTTGCTCTTTTATGTGGAGAAATTGTGTTTGTAAGATTTCTTTAGACAGAATGGTGCCCACACTTCCCTGTTAGTCACAGAAGGAGAAAGAGAAATGGAGACTTCAGGGCCAAAGGCAATAATGCTGACCTAAAGGTAAGGAACCCTTGAGCTTCCAACATTATTTTCCATGTGTGATTGTTCCTGAGATCTTGGGTGATAAACTTGGCTAGTAGAACTTCTATTTTTAACCAAAGTCCTGGGGCCAAACCTCTGAGAACATACTGGCAAGTTTTGGTCTTTATGTAAACACTTATGGCACTGTTTCTTGACATGGCTTTTTCAACATGCTCTTAGGTGGCTGTAAAAACATTGTAAGGGAAACATACTTTTCTCCAGGAGCCAAACTGGAAAAGCATTGCTCACAACTTCATTAATTTAGTGCTACCAGGCCCAGCCTAACCTTGGACAGATTGACTTTCAATGTTCTCTTTATGTTTGTCCATAAGGGTCTAAAGCAAGACAATTTAAAGGTTCCTATTACTGTGTTTATTAGTGCTGCAACTTCCTAGTTTAACAGTAAGGTAGCTGGCATTAAGTGTATTTTAATAACTATACTCCCAAAAGGGTTGATTTGCGTCTGCTACATAATAAATAAGTTCACCTCAGCCATGTTAAGTAGTGGTCATGCTTAGTTCACAACATGTTTATAAATTACTAATTTTTCTGTAGCTGAAAAATCCAGCATATCCCAAAGGCTGCATTCGTGATGTGGTGAAGGTCCTGGGGACCCAGATGTCCTCCTTTCTTTTTCCTTCCTTTGCACAGTTCCTGCTGCCTCCAAGGACACAGGGGCATGATGCTCACCACGTTTAAACGTTTAATTGTTCTCTGGAGTTTCTTTGCAATTTACACCTTACAAAAATGCAGCATACTCATAAATCTTAGCATTTAAGATTGTCCCTTTCCCCACAGGAGCCACTAACCTCACAGGAAGGGGCAGGGGTACAATCCTACACAGTTTGGGGATTTACAAGTCTGTGGTGAAGGTAGGGGTGTGAATTACTGAGAAACTCAAGAGCATATTAAACTGATTCAAGGTAAGGCACACCCAAGATGTTTCCTTGGTTTTGAAATTTAATTAATTCCACAGAATGGGAAAGGGAGCAAAAATATGCCCACATTGAATCCAAGGCATCAAGCCTTCTTTCTAAAAGGAGACACTTGATGGGGCTCTCCAAGTCTCATTTTTCTATGACTCACTTGAAATGAGGAGCCAGAATATTTTTGAAGTAGATAAAAGGTCTAAGTGTAAGTATATAGATGACCCATAACTACCAGCATTATGCTTCTAAAATTAAAATCAAATTTAATATTTAGCTGATGATTCTTCTATAAATTGTTTCAGACAGTGTACTTTATCATCCATATTGGGACATTATTCAGAATAGATGGGAATATCATTAGTAACTATGTCGAGTCACCAAAATTTACACCCTTAATAATTTGGACACTGAAGAGCTATAAATAAACTGCTGGATGGAACTTGGCCACAGAAAGCTTACTGTATTAGGTTACACCTTATATAATCCAGAATAAATATTTATTAATTATGGTTTTTTTTTTCCCCTCTGGCAAAGAGGATTGATCAAGCGCCTTGTAGTCTCCCATTCAATGTGTAAGCTATACATGTATTTTACAACATAGCCACTCAGGGCTCAACTGTCTTTCCTCTTGCTTGCTGTTCCTGGGGAATATCCCTCTGACCACAGGTGATCTCCGTGGCTGCTTTTAAGACACCGGTGAATCAGGCACCATTAGAGGGTGAGGTCCCTGTGAAGTCCACTCGGAGTTATAATGTGCAGAAGGGGGAGAACACCCCAGGGGAGCAATTTCCCTCGAACTCTCAGGCTGGAAATGGCAAGCCTTTAGCCCGGTTGGGGCCTCCATATCAGGGGACACTTTGGATTCTATCAACTTATCTTAGAGCCAAACCCAGCAGCTCCCAGGTTTCTACCTTAGAGTTTTGCTTCACCGTGTCTATGAGTTATAAGACAGATAAAGGAAAGGCTGAGGAAAAACTAAGATTTTTTTTTCTTCCCCCCAGTTCTGGCTAGACTACAATGAGCCAATTTCCCTGACAAGTTCTTGGATTTTTCAGGTTTCCTTTGTATGACAGCAGGCTGTGAACTGAAACCTGTCTTTGCATTCAGTGACTTTCAGTGATGTTTTTGTCTCTCTGAGACTCACCACTGAAGAGCCACTGGGACAGAAAGCCATGGCTTTGTACCTCACCTTTAGCATGTTGGGTCAGAGCTGGGTGGAACCTGACAGTTCTTTTAAACCTCTTGGCCTCATCAATGAAATAAAGGTATTAGAAGTTTCGCTCTCTGAGGCCAAACAGGCTTCAGGCTGAGCCTTATCCCCAGTGACGGAGTGACTCCATTTCAAAGCCTCATTTATCCATCAATGTAATCAACTACATAAACAAACTCAAAGACAAAAACCACATGATCATTTCATTGGATGCTGAGAAAGCATTNGACAAAATCCAACACCCCTTCATGATAAAAGTCTTAGAAAGATTGGGAATTCAAGGCCCATACCTAAACATGATAAAGGAAATTTACAGCAAACCAGTAGCCAACATCAAAGTAAATGGAGAGAAACTCGAAGCAATCCCACTAAAATCTGGGACTAGGCAAGGCTGCCCACTT
>NC_034593.1:33596521-33612259 GCF_900095145.1 Mus pahari
GGGGGGAGGGGTATGGGAAACTTTCGGTATAGCATTTGAAATGTAAATAAAGAAAATAATAAAAAAAAGAAAAAAGAAAGTGTAGACTCTGAGGGAGGAGGATTGCCTTTGTCAGTGTTCTACTGCTGTGAAGAGACACCATGACCTCAGCAGCTCAAAAGAAAGCTTTTAACTGGGGCAGGCTTACACTCAAGAGATTTAGTTCATTCTCATCATGGTGGGAAGCATGGCAGCACGCATTCAGACACAGGGCTGGAGATGGTTTACATCTCAGTAGGCAGCAGGAATGCAGTATAAATTGCAGGGCCGGGCTTGAGCTTCTGACACCTCAAATCCATGTCAGTATCACAGTTCCTCAACCAAGACCTCGCCTACTCCAACAAGGGTACTTTGAAATAGCACCATTCCCTGTGAGCCTACGGGGACTGAACACACCAACTGCATTATACAGAAAGAAAGGTTCTACTCCCTCACACAGATTTCATATTAATAAAGAAGATACTTAACACAGGAACGGTGACAACCCTACCAACCCATGCCCTAGACACCTGGTGTGTGTGCATCAAGGGGTTGACAGGACGGGGCTCTGCATGGGAACTCTGCCTCTGTCTCCAGCAAAATCTCTTTGAGCTTATTCATTTCTCCTGCTGCCTCTTTTGTGCCTTTGCAGCCACCCTGTAAAAGAAACAAACCCAAACCAAACCATGAATGTCTATATAACTAGGAAATTTGCCTCACTGTGTGAAGTGCATAGGGGTAATTAATATTGTAATAAAGAACCCAGGTTTGCTCACAGCCAGCTGTCAAGGGAAATAATGAGTACTCAGAGAACTGCATCCTATAATATCTACAGAGCTTGTGGATGTATCGTCATTCAGTAAAGTCTGACATTATGGAGAGACATAAACTTGCCCATCTAAGTCTCTGCCATAGAACACTCAAGATGCCTGGTCTCACCTTCATACCTCTTGAGTTCCTCCCGCTTAAACCTTTGTTGTTTATTCTGGTGTAAACATTGTAACTACCATGTTAGCGATGCTGTTTATGGTCCATCTCCTTAGAAGTTCCTCACGACCTTGTTTTCTTCATTCCTGTGCTCATTAGTTGCTGTGTCTTCTACCATCACCTTCTGTGTGGATTAGATTGTGTTCTCCTGTATACATCAGCTACTTGCCATTTTTATTACAAGTACCTTTTCAACTTAGTTAAAATATTTGTAATGGTATCCTGCTATGTTCTTTGTTCTTTTGTAAAATTCACATCAATTCACATCAGCTTTTTGTTAATACTTTTTTTATTTTCACAGATAGTTGACAGCAAGTTGCAAGGACCTCATGAAGTATGACATTCTGTACTTTGATGTCACTGAGATTTGCATTTATAGTCATTCTATGTCTTAAATTTTTATCATTTTTCCATAAGTATATTTTTTAAAAATTATTTATAGTACATTGAATAGTATTTAATTTCAGTCGAAGATCATAACCACTACAAACTTCAGAACTGATTTTACTCAAGACAGAATCTTTGCAGGACTGAGATGAACTTGTATTTGAGTCATAAATTCAAAGAGAAGGAGAAACCATAAATAGCACAGGGAAGGTCATGAGGAGACGGGTCAGAGACTGCCTGTATAGGCCAAGCAGTTACTTAGCCTGCGCAGGCCCTGGAACCAATCCCCAGCATCGAGTAGATGGAGGTAGAAATGATCCTTTTGAGCTATAGACTTTGGAATCTTCAACAGAGCCACCAAAAACCGAAAAGGCAGAAGGTAATTCCAAGGGTCTTCTGAGAAGTATATCCTGGTCTGCATTCTGAAATCAGCGTCTTCAGTCCAGAAGTTCGATTAATTATATTCAGTCCGATAATACAACATTTAGGCTAATCTTTCCAAGGGTCCCAAGGAGTCGGCCTTAAATAACAGCTTAACAAAAGGAGGATGCCTTTCTCATTGGGACACCTTCAGTTTCTCTACACTAAACAGTCCTATCCAGGAAGCTCTGAGTGCTGTTTTCAAAGCCATTAGTGCTTGCTCTTTGGCCATCCACATTTTCTCTCTTTAATGCTGATCAAACCTCACATTAGTTAGTACCACCTCACCAGTAAGTTACAACCTAAAATGGCCTGGCCTAGATTGTCTCTCCTTGAGTGTCCTGTATTCTTTTTTTTTTTTCCTTTTTCCTGAATTGAACATTCTTTGAATTTCCTTAATGAGACAAGAAACTGAAACGAATTACTAATGACAGGTGATGGCATCTGTCCCGTCAAAACACAAAATTGCTGGCCTTTTAATCACAGTTTCACATGAACTTTATGCATACAATGAAAAAGTGTACCTTTTTCCAGCATGGCATCTATGACTTCATATTAAATTATCAAAGTTAGACTATCCATATTGCTAATCTCTATACACTATTATTAAGTCTATGATTAAAATTCTTCCCAATATGATAGTAATAATTCTGTTGTGTTTTGCTGTCCAGACAACAAGAAAAAAATAATGGTGAAGCGGCTGCAAATTTTCAGCAGTATCTTGGCTTTCATTGTTTCAGTCTGGGGCTCCAGGGTCCAGAGCTAATAGCAAGGGGAGATTGCAGTCAGCAATTATAAATCTCTTTGACAACAAAAGTACCATACAAAGGTTCAGAAATTACATTTCTCTCCAGGAAAAAAAAAAAAAAAGGAATCTTGCCTATTTCATGCTACTCTAATGAGGCAAAACATATTTAACATTACTAATTACATTTATAGCAGATTAATTGGGTAGGGACAAGGAGAGCAAGGTAAAACCACATGGCCTTAGTTCTTACTTCACCCATTGGAAAGGGAAGAGTCTCAAATGCTTTAATAACAGCAACTAGAGTGAACATTAATATAAGTGGGGTTTATGGAGCTAAACTCATTATATTTAAAACTCATTATCTTGGTTTTTGAAATAAAATTTACAATTACTTGTTAGGATAAATCTTTTATCACCCGATAGGTAAAAAAACCAAACACAAACAAAAATAAAACAGAAAAGTCAATACATATGAGACATGTTCTGTGGAGCCATGTTTACTGCTCAATAAATCCCAATTCTATCAAAGACGATTTAGCTTCATGTCACCGAACAATTGAGAATTTTGCAAATAAGTAAAAATTAAAAGGGAAATTCTGACTGAGATGGAGATTTAAAACATGTGATTATTTTGTTTGTTTGCTTTAACGTTTAACACCTGTATTAACATCTTTTCTGAGTAAGGTTAACAGGATTAAAGGAGTGAATAAACAATCCCCTCACTACATTACAGGATCCTTTTCATAAGACTTGAAAGGATCTCATAGCTAGGAAACAGGAATTAGCTTCCTGTGTTTTTGTTTTATCTGAACACATTGGTTTAACTATTTCTTTCCACCTTGTATCCTTCGTTTCATGCTAATCTGTAGCTATTCTTTAGTGCATCTTTTGAATATTTTTGCTTAACTTTCTGTTAATTCTTTGTGAGTTTCACATTATGTACCACAGTCTCATTCATTTCCCCATTCCCTCATATCTGCCCTTTTTCCTTGTAACATCCCCACCAAAACAAAACAAAACAAAACAAAAACCAACCAAACAAAAAACCTTACAAGCAAATAACAACAAAAACAAGCATTGAAAACATCTCATTGTGGAAGCCACAGTGTGTCACAGTGTGCCCAACAGTATACCCCTCTGTCCACACATCTTCATTTGTGAACGTTCATGGCAATGAGCCCTTGGTGGTTCAAGGTCTCTGGCTTCTGTGATACCATCAATATTGAATCCTCTCCACAACTCCTCCCAGTTATCCTGTTGTTGCCTTCTGCCATGTAGATCCTGTAGCTTTAGAACAGCAGGACTGGCTTTTCACACATCCTATCCATTCCCAGATGATACAGATTTTAACATGAGCTGCCATGGACTGGCCCAGTCAGCCTCTCTCAATCCATGGGAATTAGAGGTTCCAGCAGATGGGCAAAGAGTTGGTGAGAATTGACAAAGGGACACAGACACAAGTGAGTGCTGAATCTGAATGTAATTTTTCCAAGCAAATACTAGGCCTTTAATACAGAAGAAAAACAAGAAGGCTAGGCAAATACAAGGTACACTGGTTCTTACATGAAACAAAGAAAATGCATACATAAAAAGATGGCTGGAGCCAGGCCTTGTTTACAACTGAGAATAGGAACAACCCTAATTAAGATCAGCTAAACACAGGAGCCAGGTGAATGCTCTGATTCAATGCTAGTCTATTGTTAAACCCACCACCAGGGGTNCTTTAGTAAATACCTGATTATGCTATTCCTCTGGGCCTAGTGAAAAACCTGCACCAGGGGAATTCCATTCTACTAACCCTTTCATGAATAATACTACAACCCACCTATTTCCTAGACCATTGTGTATTCCTGTGTTTGAGTGTGACTCAGCTACTGTCCTAAGTAATTACTATGCAGACTAGCCCTGAGCTTTTCTAGCTCTGTTCAAGTAAATTGTAATGCCTAATTAGTTTCACTGTCTCTACTAGAAGTGAATTTGAATGTTGCTGAAGAGGAAACATTCTTACTGAATTCCAAGCTCAGAGTTGGCTTCAAGGACTTTCTAGGAACCATTGAAACACTAGCAAAGGCTTATCTATATGTCAAAATCAATCCTTAAAGGCACTTATAATAAAACAATACTGAAAGAGAGCACACGGATCCATACACCAGACTAACACAGGGACAGGTTTTGAGAATGCAGGCTATAGGAATGCCAAGGTTCCAGGAGGCTAAGTTTCATGAAACTCTGCCTCAGGACTGCTTCCAGGTTTCTAAACCTGTAATGCAAGTCACTACTGGAGTGGATGTAGCAGTGAGCTAGCTCAGTGCTTTGGATATGGGCCTGGGTTGGTAGCAGATCTGGTCATCTCACTGGCTCTCCTTTATACACACCAGCAGGATGAGCTCTCCAGCACTGCTCTGGCTAGGCCAAACAATGCCTGCTACAATCCACAGTAAGCAGGACTGTTCTTTTGCTCCCATGAAATTGGGTCAAAGTCACTCTTCCAGAACCAACTCTACTGTTCTGCCTAGTCAAGTGCTGGGGCCCACTCTATCAAATCCTGAAGCCTGTGAGACTCTAGGCCAGCTTCCCTCCTCATATACCATCAGGGCTGCCTCTCCTGTGTTGTCACCACCAGGGACAGTTCCACTGTATTGCCCAGTGCTGCAGAGCCTGCTCTCCGGGTGCTTTAATGAGGGGACAGGCCTTACTCTCCCATTCTCATGCCCTCACCTCAGAGTCAGCTTTCCCAACTACCACAGGTTGTGAAGGGGAAGGGAGACGGAGGTTGGAGGGGAGAGGGAAAGGAAAAGGGGAAAGGGAGAGGAGAAAGGGAGAGGAGGAAATCACACCCATACCCATGTCACTTCAAGGCAGACAAGTCACCAGGCCAGCTATCCCACACTCCCTTGGTGCCAGCTCACTCAAGACCCCTGCACCAGGGCCAGTTCTACTATGCTGCGCAGGATTTACACAGGTTGCTGTTGTCTTGAATGCTCTAGCCACCAGCTCACAGAGCCAGCTCACCAGCTCCCAGGACTCTAAGACCAGTTCTCCTGACTGCCAAAGATGGTGAGGGGCAAGGGGATCATCTTGTCATAGATGAGTAGTGCTCTCCTGCACTTTTCTCCCAGAACTGGCACACCCATGCCCCTTGACAGGATCAGCCCTACTGTGTTGGCCACGTGAGGTACAGGACCTGTTCCTCCAAGCACTGCAGCTGGTAAGGGGGAGGGGTAGCTCTCCTGAGGTAACAATCCTGTGAGCAGGTTTGCCATCTGCTGGAGGGGGTGAGAGTTGGGGGGGGGGCATCACCTCTGCAACTGTGCCACCCCACAGCAGATGAGAGTCAGGGTCAGCTCTGCTACACATATGTCCTCAGGGCAGGCTCACACACACACTCCAACCATCAGGGCCAGTTTCACTACAGGGTGCAGGGCCCTCTCTGCCAACAGTGTGAGATGGAGCCAGTTCTCCAGAACACCACATCCAATGAGGGACAGGGCCAGTTCTGCATAGCACCTGGACATCCAGGTGGTCGCTGGTGGCTTCCATGACTAGGGACATTCCCATGTTCTCTTGTGGTAATATGAGCCACAGATATCAACACTGACCCAAGCCACTATGGAGCCATGGACTTAAGCATGACCTTTAGTGGCAATGCAGGCTGGGGTCTCACTTTGACAGCAGGGCTAGCCACTCACAACAGGCTACTTTTCTCTGTCCTTGAGTCTCCAGTTCCATCTTTCTTCATACAGCTCCAGCTGCTTAATTTCTCTTTCTCTTCCATCTGACCACCACATACTTGCACATTATGGAGGCTCTAACTGCAGACTGGCCATGTGTTTTGCAGGTCCCTAGATGACATTCTTCATCCATACTGGAAGGCAGGCCCGTGGGTGGCATGGCAGTCCACGGGTCTTTTGTCTTCCTCCTTCTGCACAGTGCTGTCTCGATTTGATTTGATTTGACTTGATTTGGGTTGGTTTAGTTTTATGAGTCCAAAGCGTAACATAGCTTTGGCCACCAAACCAGGCTTCAAGCTAGGATGAACAAATGACTACCATCCGCTCTGGTATAAGAACATAACCAACAAAAGGTGTCTCTATGCCCATTTACCTTTTGCATTTTAAGTGTGATATTCAAGAATAGGGCACAGAAATGAATGGCAAAAGTACAAATGCCCACACATAGAATCAGTAATGGTCATGTTTCCTCTGAGTTTTCAGTTATATTATACATTTGCATGAAGGACTTCTAGACCTTTTGGCCCCTTCTTTTCATTTTTTTCTATTTCATTTATTAATTTTATGGAGGCTATACTGCCTCAGTGCATAAGTGACTGCAGAGGTCCACACATAGGAGTCAGTTCTACTTCTCTACCTTATGGGACTTTGACACCAGCTCTGGCAGTCAGGCTCTATGGCAAGTGCCCTTGCCCTCTGAACACAACAAATAACATAACAGGTAGTAGTCCTCATAGCTGTTGGTTGAGTCTGAAATGCATCCCTGGGACAAAGAGGGTTCTGTCTGGTATTGCTCCCCACCATCTTACTAGGACCTGCACAGAAGTAGGAGGCTTTGCAATCTTCCATATGACTTTATTAATAGTAAGCTTGAGAAGGCAATGTAACTGCCCCTCAGTTACACCGGCAGACTTGTAGATAGTGAAATGGCACTCAAATCTCTCCTCTTGACCCCACCACCAACCTCAGGCACTTGGCCTTTCTCTTGTTTCATGCTTAGCCCTGGTCTTTCATTAACAACTCAAGCTAGGGGCTGTATGCTCCTGGTGTCCCTTTCCAAGGTGCCCGCTTAAAATGTGTGTCTTTGATGTTTCTTTATGACCCCCTGTTCACTAGAGAGTGACTGTTGTGGTCCCTACCAGTGTTTAAGAGTAAGTGAGGCATCTAAACATGACACTTTAAGTCAAGACAATCCCACTGTTTTAATTTTTTCTGTAAAGAACATGCCGATCTATTTGGTAATCTATGTTATGAAATGAGACAAATGTTTAGTTCAACCTTCTGCCCATCTACATAAACTTTATTGGTTTCAAATGTAATATTCTTATCACTTCTCTTATGCAAATGACCCTTGACCTCCCTAACTCCAGGAGCAAGGTTAGCACATTCTGATGACTAGAGAATGCCTTTCACTACTCTTTCCACACAGAAATCAGAACTATAAAACTAAATATAGTACAAAGTCAAACAGAAGCTGGAATAGGGTATATAGGAAGAAAAGATGCTGCCGAGTAGAAAATTGTCAACTCTATATCCACAAACACTGTCCCTTTTTATTTCTTTCTCTTTAATTATGACACTTGCTGCAGTTCTTTGTATCCCCCCTTTAGACATTGGAGCCAGCACAGTGTCCTTTGAAGAATGTAAACAGCTTTTGGATGGGAAAGTGTTGGCGATACTCATGTGACATTAACATGAAACCCGTGTAGGCATTTACTGGATACTTGCTGAGCAGTCCCCTGATTGGCTCCCATCATCTGGCCAGAGTTCTCTCCTTCTGAGCTCATGGTGGATGGGAGTTGCCAGAGGCACCGGCCTCTGTAGGTTGGTTCTTTGCACAGTGAAGTCTCTGCTGCAATTCCATGTTTACAAACGGTGCTCTTGGTCACATAGTTATTGAGATATATTGTCTAGAGAGTATTTTTTATTGAATATCTTTTTAATTAAAATATAACTATATCACATCCATCTTCTCTTTCCTCTCTCCAGCTACTCCTATGTAGCATCCTCAAACGCTTAGCTGCTTTTCTTTGATTATTTTACATACATATATGCACAAAAATAGAAAATTCACAAAAAGTACATTTGTGATATATATATATATATATGTATATATATTTGTATATATATGTATATATATATTTGTATATATATATATGGTTTCAGTATGCATACACACAGTATATATTCACTTTTTATTAGATAATCTTTAATGAGGCTCATCCTTGTTTTACAGATGGAAAGTCGGAGGCTCAGAGAGACAGCGTAACTGATCATGTCTTGTTTTTCTGCATCAATTACTTTTACTTTCTTAATAATGTCCTCCAGTTCTCAAACTAGGTCTATTGCTAAATAAATAAATAATGCTAAAACTAGGACCTAATTCCTTGGTATTGGGATACTGGGTTATTCTTCAAAGCAGCTCTTCTGTAATGCTGTTGAGTTCATTTTGTGAACACATGGATAAAATTCACATTTTTCTAAACCAAAAATTACAATTTTGTAGATTTATTGATTCTAAAACTTTATAGCTAATCAGTAATTATTTCCAGGGATATTTACAGGAAATGTGACCCAAATAATGTCACAAGAATAATGTGGACGCAGAGAAAATCAATAAGACAGTGATCTCATGGGAATAAGGACAGTGAATACAAGCTGTTCTTTTGGTTTTGGGGCTGAAGAAAATCTCCAACTTGCCACATATCAGAGAAATGAAACTACTTAGGTTGAACAATCTGGGCTCAACAGAATACAAATATATATATATATATATATATATATATATATATATATATACAATTTTTAAACTTTTGTTATAGCTTATTTATTCATTTTTAATTAAAAAACCTACATTATTCATTCTAATTGCTAAGAATATAGAATTTCATTTGATGCCTAAATTAACAGTACAAGCAGGTTATGTGAGTTCTAAACTAGTAAAAAATCTATAATACCTGCGTTTACATTTAAAATGCATTTTATGTTTTTGAGATTATAATTATATCCTCTCCACTTTATATTTCCAATTCTTCCCAAACCTCCTGTGCACTCCTCCTTACTCTTTTTTCAAATTCATGACCTTTCTCACACCACTTGTTTTTATTACATGCATGTATGCATATGTCTTTCTAAATATAACCTGCTCGGTCTCTATAATGTTACTTGTATGTGTGTTTTTAGGGCTGACCACTCGGCATTGGATAATCAGTTGGTGAGCTTTTCCCTGGGTAAGACTATTTCTCCCATTCTCAGCAGTCCTTGTGGCCTGAAGTTCTTTGTGTAGGACTGAATCCTCTTGTTCTTTCCTCTGACCATGTTGGCACGTCTATTGGTATTGTCCTTGTTCAGCTCATATTTCTGCAACTCTGAAGATGAGGATATTTGGGTGTGACTTTTGACATTCCTAGTATGAACGGCCTTACAACAAACTCCTCCTTCATCCTCATCCTCTTATAACTTTTCTGCCTCCTCTTTTGCAATGTCCTTGAGCCTTAGTTGTGGGAGTGATCTGTGGATAGATCCATTGAGACTGGGCTCTACAACTCCACACTTTGTTTGGTTGTGGTTTTCTGAAATGGTTTCCATCTGTTGCAAAAGGAAGTCTCCCTGATGAGGGGTGAGAACTATCTGTGGGTATACGGACAAATATTTAGATTGTAGTTAGGAAATTCTGATCATCTAGTGAAGTGGTGGTTGTGGGTTCTTTTCCAAGATCCATGATTTCACTAGCCCTGGGTAATAATGCAGTTTTCTAACTAATAATGAACAATTATATCACTTGCAAGAAACGGGAGAAAACTGGAGAACCTTATGTTAGGCAAATTCAGTCCAATCAAGCCAGTCACATGCTTTGAGTCATCTGTACTTCCTAGATATTCTACCGATCTCGGAGATCTTGTATGTGTATCTGAGATGAAAGTCAAGTGGAAGAATGAAGGGAGAAAAGTGACCAGTGGGAGGTCAAGGGTCAGGGGAAAAGGAAGGGGGATTCCAGGGAGTATGCCACATAGAACACGTGCCGGGGTGAAAGCATCCTCATGTCACACAACATAACACCTCATGTGGTGAATACACACAACGATGACCTTAAAGGTAGAGAGTTCAGAAGACAGTTCTAAACAGGACCACGTCAGACACCGAAGTAGAAACTTTACAGAGTCATAAATGGGATGCTTAACTAAGCAACTGGTAATGAGGAAGGGGGAATTGGAAATAAAAAAGTTTGAAAGCCAAACAGCTGAATCCTAAAGGGCTTGAAATCAGCCATCTTCAAGTGGTCTCTCATAGTCACAGTCCTGAAATAACGCATATATTGAAAAACTACAAATACTTCCACCCAGGTCCAGTGGGCCGGGATTGACTCTAACTAAGGTGTGGGCAGGCCATCTCCAAGTGGCCTTCTCTGTGGGCCTTATTTTATTTTATTCCTTTCTGAAATACTTTCGTGCACACCCTGTAACTCTAGTCTTGCTAGAGTTTACATCATTAAGTCTTACAGCTTTATAACTCAGGCTTTCTGCTTCTCAGTGAAGTTTGTCAAACTCACGTGTTCTAGAGAAAGATGGAGAATGCACACATCTTTCTCTTTGTGGAGTTTGCTTTGATGAGCTTCAAGCATGGAATGTGTCCCCATCGGATAGCACAGCCAGTATATGGGTGTGTCTTGGAGAGGCATGGCCCAAGTACCAAGTGCCCTGAGGACTTCATGCTGTTCTGAATTCTGTTCTGCTTGTGGCCCTCATATTGCCTCTTAATCTAAGAATTGTGAGAAAACTCTAAGGGGAGTCAAGCTCCTTACTGAGCAGCATCACTGGCACTTACAATAATAGTACTTGATCTCTCTCAGGCATTGCTGTTGGAGCAGATTAATTATTCAATCACCATCCTAGGGGGAAAAAAAAGTAGAAATGTTGATTGTCAGCAATGAGTACTGCCCTTAAAAAGCATTTTGAAAAATAAAAATGTTAGTGAAGTTAGGTTGAGATGTTTTTGCTACTGGCACTGATGTAGATAATCTTAGGGAACAATTCAAAGTTCTGAAAATCACACTCTTAATAGTTAAGCTAGGGACTTTTTATGGTCAGGGAACAAGAACAATGGCATCACTGACTGGCAACACTCTCACTGAGGCTGGGCTGGTGATAGTTGATTTCTTTATACCTATCTTTGCCCTCAGCTTCCTGATATGATTCAGTAAGAATTGGTGATGAGTAGATATGTACTCTAAGGATTTAAAGTAGATATGATTATTTTTATATAAAAGCTTAGATTTGTGATTTTTTTAAGGTCCGCATAAGGTTACTTTTAAAGATAAATGATAAAATAATTGATTCTTTCTTTGTAACTGTAAATTGCTGCCTGCCAGTAAGAGAAACTGGCTGAGAAAACTACCATGCTTTCTCACTTTGCTAATCTCTAACAAGTTGCTTAGTTACCAATATGAGTTGGTTCTTGGGAATTGTTTTTTTTTGTTGTTGTTGTTTTGTTTTGTTTTGTTTTTTTAATGCGTACCATGTAATGTGATGTCTTATAAAGGTGCTGAGGAGCATACTGATTTTGTCATAGTCATTCTGTAGAACAAAACCAGAATGTATTCACTGGGATACATAAGCTATGAGGGATAATATCAAGTTGTTGGAAATTTGTTCCATCTATCAAATCTGTATGTATGTATATGTGTAAAGCTTGTGTGAGTGTATGTTGGAGCCTGCTCCATCCACCAGGCATGTGTGTGTGTGTGTGTGTGTGTGTGTGTGTGTTTGTACGTGTATGTGGAGCTTCTTGTTCAAACTTCATTCCATCCACCCACCAGATATGTGTGTATATGTGTATATTTGTACATGTGTATATGTGTATGTGTGTATATGTGTATGTGTGAAATGTTTGGAGCCTACTTGTTGAAACTTTGTTCCATCAATTTGCAAATCTGTATATGTCTGTCTGTAGGTCTGTTTTCATGCATGAGTGTATGCACATATGTATTTGTATATATGAAGTTATTGTATTATGCCTTTTGCTTCATCCATTTAGTGTGTGTGCATCTCTCTCTCTCTCTCTCTCTCTCTCTCTCTCTCTCTCTCTCTCTCTCTGTGTGTGTGTGTGTGTGTGTGTGTGTGTGTGTGCGTGTGTGAAATTCCTCTCTTTCCTTTTCTTTCTCATCAATCTCTAAATGTTAAAACACTTGAGAGGTTTTCGCAGGCCGCAGGGAGTACCAGACCGAGTAGATGAAGCTTCGTTCCCTCAGAGAAAAGGCTGCTGAGTAATTTCTCTAATCACTGGCTGCTATAGGCAGCAGCTCCTGTCAGTCACTATCTGGACAGATCCTTTTCAGCACATCTTAGTGCTGACCCCTGTCAGCAGCTTTCAGCACTGACTCCAACTCCTGACACCACATCTCACACTTCACTGCAAGCCTCAGTTCACATCTACAACATACTATAAGTAAGTAGTTTTCTTTTGTTCTCTCTCTCTCTCTCCCTCCCTTCCTCCCTCCCTCCTTCTTTTGTTTGAAGGAAGGTTCCTCATAGCCCACCCTGGCCTCCAACTCTTTGTGTAGCCAAGAATGTCCTTGAGGTGATGGTCTTGCCTCTACCTCCTGAATGTTGGGGCTTTAGGTTTGTGCCACCACACTGTACTTACAGAGTGTGGGGGATGGAAAACAAGATTTCCTGCATACAAGGCATTTACTCTGCCCACTTGGTACTATCCTCAGTCCACGATAAACATCTCTGGCATCAGTGAGTCTGTAAACGTGCTTTGGGAATTGCGGCTTTGAGTATCAGCAAAGGTAATATCAGAAAAATTTTCTCTATTCATAAAGCTCTAAGAGAGCCCTGGGTGATGTCGGTCTCCTCAGTGAGTGTCAGACTTAACATCACACAGCAGAACAAATCTCTTCTATTTCAAGGTTGTACCCATGTCTGCTCTTCAGAAGGAACTTGTGCTCATCGTATACATTTTGACTTCAGCTACACTTTTACATTGCCCACATGATGCATGCGGAGCGAGGAACGACTTCAATTCTTCACTCGTGCACCATAAATGTGTTCAGCATTATGAGTGCCTCGGGGATGGTTCTGAAACCTCAAGCACAAACAGCAATCAGCTAAATTCAGACATTTTCCCCTCCTGAAAGCCAAGAGACTCCCAGCAGCTAATAATTAGTGAAATTGTGCAACAGAGAAGGAAAAGCAGACCTGTCAGCACTGAGGAAAGTATTTTTTCACCTTGTAAAATTGCCAGGCGACCCACTCCGTTTGTAGCTGGTGCAGACATGCAGACAGTAGGGGAGACTTTGAGCAGGCGCTGCGTTCAAACTGTACCTGTTCACGGGCCGCTACAGTTGTTGAATGAAAACCTAGATTCAGGCTCACATGGTAACTTGTTATTTTATTTTATTTTATTTTATTTTATTTTATTTTATTTTATCTTTTGGTGTCGGCAGGTGTGATGATAATTTCTCCACATACTAGTCTGCCCTAGATAGATTGTATCTGAAATACAAACACGCAGATTGACAATGATTTACATGCCAGACACTCCATGAGAGTGGCATGAATAAACTCTTTTTACCACATTTTGAAAATGTACTGTGTGTGTTGTGGAGAGACATGTGCCACAGGGTGCCTTTGGGGGTCAGAGGACAACTTGGCAGCATGGGGTGGGGGTTAGGCTTTGGGGGGTGGGGATGTATCTGTCCTATCTCTTCTCTCCTTCCATCATGTAGATCAGAGGGATGGAAATCAGGTCTTCGAGCTTGAGGCAAGAGCTTCTACCTGTTGAGACATCTCCCTTGCTCAGACCAGAGTTTTTGAACTTTGTATTTACTATGGACAGACCAACCTTTTCTTCAAGTGACATTTATAATCCACGTGTGCACACGAGTGCCTGTATGTATGTGTATTTGAGTGTGTGTGTGTGTGTGTGTTTGTGTGAGTGAGTGTGTTTGTATGTGTGAATTTGAGTGTGTGTACATGAGCGTATGTGTGTGTGTTCCTCACAGTGATGCGAACCAGGCTGAGGTATCTCAGGAATCCCCAGTTGTATGTGAGAGAACATAGGCTCCATGTGAACAGGCCTGCGTGTGCTCACAGGCTTTTGTTGTCTTTCTTCTCCTTAAAGAACAGTCCTGCTCCCCGAATGCCCTGAGATCACTGTATTTCACCACCACAAAGTCCTGCTGGCTTTGCACAGAGAACTCTGGAGTTTTCCGGAAGTCAAAAGAGATAGCCTGTGACCTCCTGTCTTCTGCTATCCACTTCATTTCCTTCCTGCCTTATCTGTGTAACACTAGCACTGACTTCCAAGTAAACAGCTGCACATTGCTGGCAAAACCTATCCCTTCCATTCCACCTATGAACCCCACCAGAACACGGTGCACACACAGCCTTATGTGGTTTCTAAATCTTTCCTCTTTGTGATTTCCTAGTTTCCAGGTGTCCTGATAAATACACATTTATTTGTTTGTCCTACATTACAAGTGAGTCATTCAAGGTGATTTCTCTTCAGCCCTTTTCTGAGTTTGCCCACTTTATATAAATAAGAATAAAGAATTACAACTGCTTCAAAATTTCTCATTTCAATCCAGTCTCTGATTAATCTGGTAGATAAAAGTGGTAACTTTCACATTTGACGCAATTAAGATATTGAAAGACAGTTCGGAACTGTCGTAGGAACCACCCTGGCAGGCGTTTCTGGTCATTGGTCACTATCATGCTAATTTCTAGTTATTGGGTCTCTGGCATGAAAGGCTGCAGTCATGGAGTCGTTGTGATTGTTAGACGGTGATATCATCATCTCCCCCATGTAGCCCTTACTTTGGAGGCAGAATTGGGGTACTTCCAAAAGGCATGCAGGTTTTTGTGGATTTTGACCTGGAAAAGGGCAGGTTTGAATGGAATACTTTTTCCCAGGAAGCCCTCGCTCTGCAGCCCAGTGAGTGTCACTGGAACCCTGTTTAACCACACAGTAGTATCTACCTCTTCTATAGACCCTCAGGGACAGTAAAATGGAGGCACCAAAATGTACCTTTCCCACTTTTCTATTTTTAATATGAAAGTATTACTTTGGAAAAAAAATAAGTTGACGAAATTATAATTCCCTAACACCACTGTAAAGGGAAAAAGAAGTGAAGTACAAAAGTTATAGCTTCTACCGAACTCCCCAGCACAGTGTGCTGTTGGGAACTAAAAAGGAGACCCAGGGGAAGAGGGGGGAGGAAGACCCATGCCCTGCCAGAGTTTTACCTATTTTCTGGTCTGTCAGTCATTGGAGAGCTGCCATACACTTTCCACTCAGCCCTGGGTGGGCATTCAAGCCTCTGATCCACTCTTCAGGGGGTGGCCAAGGGGCCACTTGGGAATCCTGGAGCTACTTTTCTAAAGCCACCAGGGTTATAAGAGAGAGAGAGAGAGAGAGAGAGAGAGAGAGAGAGAGAGAGAGAGA
>NC_034593.1:33612504-33615570 GCF_900095145.1 Mus pahari
AGGAGAGGAGAGGAGAGGAGAGGAGAGGAGAGGAGAGAGAAGAGAAGACAAAGAGAAAGGGAAGAGGAGAGAGGAGTGAGAGAAGTGACAGGTAAGAGAACAAAGGAGTGAGAGGTATGGTCTTTACTGTTGCTAGGTAACTGGGGAGGAGTTTAGCCTGAGGATCAGAAGCTTGGGCCATTGCCTATGTGACTTCTAGCCATGCTGCTCTTGTGGGGGCTGTGTGTGTGTGTGGGGGGGGGGGTAACTTAGGCAGGAGCCAGAGTTCCAGGAGCATGAGGGAACACCTGCCATGTCATGTAGGTGAATTATGACTTGGGGGTTCAGACCTCAGCTCAACTGGAGACCAGCCTGCCTGTCCATAGCCTAATGCCCCACAGTGTGCCTTGCTGGGAAATGTGTGGCTTTTCTGACACCACACATAATCTCAGGCCCAGACTCCTACTGTCTGCTGCAAATGCCCTTTTTACCACCCCTGTAAAAATGCGATCTTCTGTCCTTGGGGACCAGCTGGGCTATGGCTGCTTCTCTGACTGCTGGGAGTAGAGGTGGCCTGTTCACTCTCAGCCATTTCAGTTTTATGTTTGGTTGTTGGTTCTTTGGGCTTTGTTTGTTTGTTTGTTTTTTAAGAAGTTCTTTTGTAAAGAAATCTGGCTTTTGTTTCAAAACTGTATAAGTGAAATTTGACCAAATCATTGAGATTGATCAATAGCATAGCTCAAGGGTTTTTTCTTTAAGTTAAATAATTATTCTCCAAAATGCAATTCAACTTGTTTTTGTTTGTTTGTTTGTTTGTTTTTTGTTTTTGTTTTTAAATAAAACAGCTCAAGTCAATAGATAATAGTGTTTCAGATACAACTTTCACTGATTTTAAGGTAGGCATAAATGAACCAGGGGCAGTGTCCAGATTTCATACTGGTTTTCCAGGCTAGCCTGTGTGGAAAGTTGCCCCTCCCTTCAGTTAGCAGCTGCTGTCAACTGCTCTGTGATTTCAAGTGATTAATAACAATAGCTGATCAAGTATGCTTTTCGTAACTGTGCTTCTTTAGAAAGATGTGTCATTCCACTTCCAGTGTTCCATATCACCTCACAGGGATGGAACACAGACGTAACCACTGGGAGCACACTGCATTGGTAAAGGGTCACACACGTTTCTCTCATTTGCTGTTACTCACTTTTGTTTTCTTCCTGTTCTACTTAAATATTATAACATGGACTATAGAAATGCCATAAAACAGCAAAGATCTGCTCAAATACAGATATTGATGTCTCTTTATGTCATTGTAGGATTTAGTTCCAGAAGTTGTGTATGAATACTTTGTGTGTGTATGTGTGTGTGTGTGTGTGTGTGTGTGTGTGTGTGTGTGTGTGTGTGTATGTGTTGGTGTATGGTTAATATTGATTGCTTAATTATAAGTAAAACTAAGGGGATTTGTTCCAATCAGGGCCAGCCCCGCCATCTTCCGCCTGAACCCAGCGGAGGGCACCAAGGCCCCCAGAGGACTCTCTATGCTGCAGGACCCCTAGCACACCCAGGAACTCAGAATCATGGGTGAGTGGAACACAACATCAGCCCCAAAGAATCACGGAGGGTCTTGTGCCAGCAGGAACAGGGACAAAGGAACCCCACCCAACCAGAGACTGGGATTCATTCATTCTGCCTGAACCCCGTGGAGGGTGCCAAGGTACCCAGAGGACTCTCCACTCCTCAGGACCACTAGCACACCCAGGACTTCAGGATCACTGGAGAGCATGTGGGCAGCAGAAGCAACAGAGCTTCTTGGACAGTGTCCTTTTGGGCCTTCATCTTCAGCCAGGAGGCAGAGCTGAGACCCAGACCCCTGGGTACCTTCATTACCAGAGGAGAGTCAGCCTACAGGGAGGGCTCTGACCAAAAGACTCAGGAGGTAGTTCAGAGCTCCAGACTTCTGGACACCTGCCCTGCAAGAGAAGAGCTTGTCTGCAGAGAGTGCTCTGACCACTGGGACTCAGGTGAGAGTTGGACTCTCAGGAGTGCTGACAGAGACTAAGAGAATAATAAGAGGAACAAGCTCCAGCCAGAGACAGCTAGAATATTAACACAGGAGATTACCAGATGGCAAAAGGCAAATGTAAGAATCTTACTAACAGAAACCAAGACCACTGGGTATCATCAGAACCCAGTATGCCCACCACAGCGAGTTCTGGATACTCCAACATACCTGAAAAGCAAGACTCAGATTTAAAATCATATTTCATGATAGTGGTAGAAGATTTTAAGAAGGGCATTCACAATTCACTTAAAGAAATACATGAGAACACTACTAAACAGGTAGAAGTCCATAAAGAATTACAGGAAAACACAGCTAAACAGGTAGGTATAGATGAGAATGAAGACTTTCAACTTAAAGGGTCAGTAAATATCTCCAACAAAATTATAAAAGAAAATTCTAAAAGAAGACAGCTGCAAGAACAGGACCCCAACTCTAACAATAAAAATAACAGGAAGCAATAATTACTTTTCCTTAATATCTCTTAATATCAATGGACTCAATTCCCCAATAAAAAGACATAGACTAAAAGACTGGCTTAAACAGGACCCAACATTTTGCTGCATACAGGAAACACACCACAGAGATAAAGACAGACTCTACCTCAGACTAAAAGGATGGAAAACTATTTTCCAAGAAAATGGTCCGAAGAAACAAGCTGGAGTAGCCATTCTAATATTGAATAAAATTGACTTCCAAGCCAAAGTTATGAAAAAAGACAAGGAGGGGCACTTCATCCTCATGAAAGGTAAAATCTTCCAAGATGAAATCTCAATTCTGAATATCTATGCTCCAAATGCAAGAGTAGCCACATTCATTAATGAAATTTTAGTAAAGCTCAAAGCACACATTGCACCTCACACAATAATAGTGGGAGAATTCACCCCACTTTCCTAATTGGACAGATCCTGGAAACAGAAACTAAACAGAGATGCATTAAAACTAAAAGAAGTTATGAAAGAAATGGATTTAACAGATATCTAAAGAACATTTTATCCTAAAACAAAAGGATATACCTTCTTCTCAGCACCTCATG
>NC_034593.1:33616560-33624013 GCF_900095145.1 Mus pahari
ATCCCAGGGATGCAGGGATGGTTTAATATATGAAAATCAATCAACGAAATCCACTATATAAACAAACTCAAAGACAAAAATCACATGATCATTTCGTTAGATGCTGAGAAAGCATTTGACAGTAATCCAACACCCCTTCATGATAAAAGTCTTGGAAAGATCAGGAATTCAAGGCCAATATATAAACATAATAAAAGCAATATACAGCAAACCACTAGCCAACATCAAATTAATGGAGAGAAAATTGAAGCAATCCCACTAAGGTCAGGGCCTAGACAAGGCTTCCTACTTTCTCCCTACCTATTCAATATAGTATTTGAAGTCCAAGCCAGAGCAATTAGACAACAAAAGGAGATCAGGGGAATACAAATTGGAAAGTAAAAAGTCAAAATATCACTATTTGCAGATGATATGATAGCATATATAAGTGGCCCTAAAAATTCCACCAGAAAACTCCTAAACCTGATAAACAGCTTCAGTGCAGTAGCTAGATTTAAAATTAACTCAAACAAATCAGTGGCCTTTCTCTACACAAAGGATAGACAGGCTGAGAAAGAAATTAGGGAAACAACACCTTTCACAATAGTCACAAATAATATAAAACACCTTGGTGTGACTCTAACTAAGGAAGTGAAAGATCTGTATGATAAGAACTTCTAGTCTCTGAAGAAAGAAATCAAAGATCTCAGAAGATGGAAAGATCTCCCATGCTCATAGATTGGCAGAATTAATATAGTAAAATTGGCTATCCTGCCAAAAGCAATCTACAGATTCAATGCAATCCCCATCAAAATTCTAACTCATTTCTTCACTGAGTTAGAAAGGGCAATTTGCAAATTCATCTGGAAAAATAAAAAACCTAGAATACCAAAAACCATTCTAAACAGTAAAAGACCTCTGGTGGAATCACCATTCCTGACCTTAAACTGTACTACAGAGCAATTGTAATAAAAACTTCATGGTACTGGTACAGCAACAGACAGGTAGATCAATGGAATTGAATTGAAGACCCAGAAATGAACCCACACACCAATGAGCACTTGATCTTTGACAAGGGAGCTAAAACCATGCAGTGGAAAAAAGACAACATTTTCAACAAATGGTGCTGGCACAACTGGTGGTTTTCATGTAGAAGAATGCGAATTGATCCATTCTTATCTCCTTTTATTAAGCTCAAGTCTAAGTGGATCAAGGAACTCCACATAAAACCAAAGACACTAAAACTTATGAAGGAGAAAGTGGGGAAAAGCCTTGAAGATATGGGCATAGGGGAAAAATTTCTGTACAGAACAGCAATGGCTTGTGCTGTAAGATTGAGAATTGACAAATGAGACCTTATAAAATTGTAAAGCTTCTGTAAGGCAAAACACACTATCAATAAGACAAAAAGGCCACCAACAGATTGGGAAAGGATCTTTACCAATCTTAAATCAGATGGGGGACTAATACCCAATATATATAAAGAACTCGAGAAGATGGACTCCAGAAAATCAAATAATCCTATTAAAAATGGGGTACAGAGCTAAATAAGAATTCTCAACTGAGGAATATCAAATGGCTGAGAAGCACCTCAAAAAATGTTCAACATCCTTAATCATCAGGGAAATGTAAATCAAAACAACCCTGAGATTCCACCTCACACCAGTCAGAATGGCTAAGATCAAAAAATTCAGGGGACAGCAGATGCTGGCAAGGATGTGGAGAAAGAAAGATACTCCTCCATTGCTTGTGGGATTGCAAGCTGGTACAACCACTCTGGAAATCAGTCTGGCGGTTCCTCAGAAAATTGGACATAGTACTACTGGAAGATCTAGCAATTCCTCTCCTNGGCATATACACAGATGTTCCAACTTGTAATAAGGACACATGCTCCACTATGTTCATAGCAGCCTTATTTATAATAGCCACAATCTGGAAAGAACCCAGATGTTCCTCAACGGAGGAATAGGTACAGAAAATGTGGTACTTTTACACAATGGAGTACTACTCAGCTATTAAAAACAATGAATTTATGAAATCCTTAGGCAAATGGATGGATCTGGAGGGGATCATCCTGAGTGAGGTAACTCAATCAGAAAAGAACTCACTTGATATGCACACACTGATAAGTGGATACTAGCCCAGAAAGTTAGAATACCCAAGATACAATTTGCAAAACACAAGAAACTCAAGAAGAAAGAATACCAAAGTGTGAATACTTTGTCCCTCCTTAGAATGGGGAACAAAATACCTATGTAAATGGTTACAGAGACAAAGTTTGGAGATGAGACAGAAGGAATGACCATGCAGAGACTGCCCGATCCGGGGATCCATACCATAATCAACAACCAAACGAAATCACATTTGTATATGCAAGCAAGATTTTGCCAACAGGACCCTGATATAGCTGACTCTTGTGAGGCTATGCCAGTGCCTGGTAAATACAGAAGTGGATGCTCAGAGTTATCTATTGGATGGAACGCATGCCCCCCAATGGAGGATCTAGAGAAAGTACCCAAGGAACTGAAGGGGTCTGTAACCCTATAGGAGGAACAGCAATATGAACTATCCAGTAACCCCTGAGCTCATGTCTCTAGCTGCATATGTAACAGAAGATGGNCTAATTGGCCATCATTGGGAGGAGAGGCCCTTGGTTTTGCAAAGATTATATGCCCCAATACAGGGGAATACCAGGGCCAGGAAGCGGGAGTGGGTGGGATGGAGAGCAGGGTGGGGGAGTGTATAAGAGACTTTTGGGACAGCATTTAAGTTGTAAATGAAGAAAATATCTAATAAAACATGAAAACAATAAGTAAAACTAATATTTCCTTAAATCAACTACATATGAATGTTAAACCAAAACTTTTATAACATAAAGCTAGAAAATAGACAAAAGTGTTGTAAAAAACAGCAAGTAATACTAGTATATTTTCGTGCTGCTATTTCAATGACAGTCAGAGTACATAAAAACTAAACCACAAAAAGTGAAAACTATTAGTTAGAAGTGTAGCATATAGTTGCACAAAACACAGCTATGTCTTCAAAGGGGATAAGAGACAGCTCATTGTGAGCCATATGTGAAAGATGGTGGCTCAGAGATCTGTAGACTTTAAGTCACATTTTTTCAATTTGCAAGGTGTCCTGTGAACTTTTCTTGTTCTATGACTATAGAATAAGTGAAAGTCATTGAGCAAGGCTTTTTCCAAATGCCTTGGTAGAAACATCAGTTGTGTTGATGACTGTGAAGCAGGGTCCTCCTTGCTAAAACCTCAGAAGTTCTCTGATGACATCCTTAGTTTTCTATTTGGTAGAAGTCAATGTTCTGTTAAGTAAATAAATTCAGACTTTTACCTATTGATTGAAAAGATATTAGGTCAGTCAGAGAAGTAAACATTGAATAGCTACTGGTAGGTCAAAGACAACCAGATGTATGATATCTAGAAGGTTTTTGGTAAACTTTTCAAATCCCCAGGGAAAATGGACTAAACATAAGATGATCTCTTTATTCTAATGAGGGAACAAGAAGAGTGAAGAGGGCAGAGCTGGAGTATGTTCATCTTTACATTTCTGTGTGCTGTGACCCACAGGACTTGGATCTGGAAACCTGACTGGGTTGGTGAGGGAATAAAGAATGTACAGATGTACAGATGCATGTTCAGAAAAGCATGAGACAGGGGAGGTGTTTACACTCTAACAGAACCAAATACAACAACTTGGGACCTCATTGTGCTTGTTCCACACAGCAGAGAGGGGCGGGGGCTGACTAGTCTCAGTAGGACATCTCTGTAGGTAAGTGGTCTCAGCCTGCAAGGATGCTCACAGGATGAGGAAGCTGCCCTTGCTAGTTCATGTACCCAGTGATCACTCATCCATACTCAGAGTTCCAAGAAGGTTTTGTCATTCCTCTGAGACTCACCTAGACAAGATTTTGTCATTTGCTTGGAGCCGAGACTTTGGAGACATGGCTCTGCCCCATGTGAACAATACACATTCTCTCAGGACTTTACTCACTCAAAGCTTCCTCCATTCCCTACACCCATGGGTGTAAGATAAGACAGGAACTACTGGAATCTAGATTAATCTTTACCTATTTTTTTGTCATATATGGTGACATATACATGTATATGTATATTGTTCTCAAACAATCTCTTGTATTATGTATATTACTTGGTAATAAGCTAAACTTGTAAGTGGGATTTGGTTTATTTCTAAGGATAATCAAGGATTATTTTCAGGGTAATCAAGTTCTCAGCAGGCAGGAAACAGCTGGGGAGGAATCAGGGAAGAGCTAGGGTTGAGGATGCTCTGTAAAGCTCATGTGTGTTTTCATTTTATCTTTCTTCCCTTTCTCATATTCTTTATCTCCCAAAGAAGTTATTCGTGCTCTTCTATTTCTTGTAAATTCTCTTTGACCACAACACCAGGATTTACATTTATGTGACAAAATTTTTGCATGTGGTTGAAAATTAGGACTATCAAATGAATAAATATTCAAAAGAAGCTAAAAGACTTGCTGGTTAATTTCCATTGTCAGCACCTTAGAGAAAAGGAAGACACAACTCAGAGTCTGCCAGGGCTTTTCTGTTGAGTAGATTATGAGAACTCTGCCTCAGCAATCCATCGATAAATGGGAGATTTCAATACTGCACTGGATTTTTGTATATACCCGAGCATTCTTTCTTCTCTTCCATAAAATTACAGCATAGTCACAGAAAAGGAAGAGAGAAACCAGAAGGTTGTGTTGCCCCAACTTTGTCAATCAGAAATACAATCCATTTTTCTACTTCCTTTTAGACTCCCAGCCTTTTAAAGCACAGGGAGCTACAGGCTGAATAACTCTTATGTACCTGTTAACATTTTTTACTAATGTTTCTAGATTAATCTTTCTGACTTTGTCTATAAGGATGTTTTCAGAGGCAAATGCCTTGCAGGCCAACTGAGGTAGGAAGAATGCGGAACGTAGGAGGTAGCATCCGATGTGCCCGGAGCGGATGACAGAGAGGACAGGAAATGAGCAAGAGAGTGAAAAGCACGTTCTGCCTGAGCTGGTGTGGGCATCAAGGCTGCTGGTTATGGGTGTCATCCTCTTGCCTCATCTGTCTTCCATTATGGAGTCACACCGGCAGCCAGCAGCTTTTCAGGAAGGTTTGGGGCCTGCAGCTGCAGACAAAGGTTGCATCATGAATGACCCCCTCCCCCCCGTGTCCATTCTGCGGCAACGATCGGTGATCAGCTACTGATTTCTGTGTCTCTCAGTCCACAGACATGCTGGGAGTACATGGCCTGTAGTTGGGTAAGGCAAGCTAGTAAGTTTTCACCATCAATTGTAAATCTATACCTATAATATATAATAGACGATCTGTGTAGATCTACATACAACTTATATATAGGCTGAAATATCATTAAAGTATGTTGCATTATATTATACTTCATATTGTAGTATATTTATTACACTATATATTGTTTCCCTTTCCACCGATGCCCCAGTGTAGGGGAATGCCAGGATGGGGAAGCAGAAGTGGGTAGGTGGGTGGGAGAACACCCTCATAGAAGCAGGGGGAGGGGAGTAGGATCAGGGGTTTGCAGAAGGGAAACCAGGAAAGTGGATAACATTTGAAATGTAAATAAATAAAATATCCAGCTTAAAAAAAAGAAAAAAAATGACAATGAAAAAAAGAAAACCTTAAATAATACAAATAGGGATTTTGGTGCTACAAGTCTGTAGCTGTAGTCTTGCAGTTGTCAAACTATGGCTTATGAACTTGAGAAGAAAAACCATATTTCTGATGGTCTAAGGAATCCCTGACTATAAATTTGTTTTCATTGCCACTTTGTAACTGTAATTTTGCTGCTGACAGTGTCTCCATTCCTAAGTTTTCTGATGGTTGCAACATGTAGGTTGAGAACCGCTGTACTAGAGAATAAGAATTTTAAACATTGATTTCTTCCATTGGTTTTATGGTTTCTCCATGATCATTCTGATCATAGAGAGAGCCCTGGAAATTTTTTGCCATGAACTATCTAAAGGCATATACACAGTAAATGCACTTAACACTCCTAACTCACACCTTGTGAGAAGTGGGGGACTTAGTAGCAATATATGTGATCTTTCGAAGCATTTCTGGAAAACAAGCATAATGATGTTGGCTGGTGGCTCCTGGCATCGAAGGACAAAGCAGTAAATGAAAAGAATGAGCTCAGAGATTCAATTTCCCAGCTCCAGATGTGCACAAACAATCTACAGGCTTCTAAGTGTGCCCTGAAGGAGAATCTTCTGTCTTGAAAGCCATAGGATTAAAGTTGCCCACAACCAAAGCCAAGCCCTCATCATGTAACTGGCTGACTTACAAGGGGAGTTTGAATTCACAGACTCTAAGAGTGTCCAAGTGGCTATACTTAAAGTAGAGATACTCGTTGGAAGAGTGAAATTCTGTAAATTAGGCTAGGAGTCTGGGGCCACGATTTTGAGGCTGGGGAAATCGAACTCCTAAATTCTCCTCATTTAATTTGATAGAGGAAGAGGTCTCTAGAACTTTAGAGACAGTCGGGCCACCACTCTGCCTTTTATAGTACTGCCCTCTCTACCTCTGTCTGTGGGAACTAATTCTACACTGCCTGTTAGAAAAATTAAGACTCCTTTAATCCCAGCACTTGGGAGGCAGAGGCAGGTGGCTTTCTTTGTTCAAGGCCAGCCTGGTCTACAGAGTGAGCTCCAGGACAGCCCAGGGCTACACAGAGAAACCCTGTCTCGAAAAACCAAAAACCAAAAACAAAAACAAAAACAAAAAAACAAAACAAAACAAAACAAAAAAGAATAAGAAAAATTAAGACTTAAGCTCAGTTACCAAGCAGGACACAGTTGACGCCCTCGTAGACACATCTACCCTCACCAAATCTCATTTTGGCCAATAAGCCTACATCCAGACTCAAATCTCCATTGGAAGCTATGGACACATCATATAGTAGGGTTACAACATGCTTTATACCAGAAAGGGTTTCTTTAGTTTTTTAATTCATATATCTCTGAAAATAACTCATAGAGATGGATGATCAGCATGAAGAATAAGCATAAAAGGCAGTACATAATAGGGACAGGAATGATTTAGTGTTATATGTTCAAATAGTAGGGGTTCTAGATTTAGTATAGCAGTTTGCAGGGGTAATAAATATACCAAATGGTTTATTTGGTATTTAACTGAAGTCCATCAAAAGACAACCTGTTATTGATGAGCAGATGTCTGCTATTCCTTAGCTTATTTCAAGGGAGAGTTGAAAGACTCAGAGGCATTGAATTTTGGAGTAGATTTGCCACATAAAACATCCGCCTCCACTAGAAGATGGGCCTTTAGTACATTCAGCAGTAGTAGTAGATTAAGAAACCAGTGCCTGGTAAACACCGAAATGGATGATCACAGCCAGCTACTGGATGGAACACAGGGTCCCCAATGCAGGAACTAGAGAAAGTACCCAAGTA
>NC_034593.1:33624439-33636657 GCF_900095145.1 Mus pahari
TGACACCCTCTTCTCGCCTTCTTAGGCACCTGCACTCATGTAACCCTACACACACACACACACACACACACACATATGACACCCTCTTCTGGCCTTCTTAGGCACCTGTGCTCATGTAACACCCCCCCACACACACACACAAAATCTTTAAATCAGGCCCTATTGTTCATCAGTCAGTTGATCATACAGCATAACCTATAATGACACAGGCACATATGGGAGATACAGAAGCACTGCACCAGAGGTAGAAAGTATGCTATTTGGATGACTGTACCTTCAGGACCTGCTTGACCTTTATCACTTATGTTGCATATTCATTTGATGACAGAGTGACACTGTGCTTGCCTAAAGTGAGGGGTTTTAGAATTTGAACAACTCATGTCATGTGGTAATTTGGTGACCCATTAGCACTGTTCAGTTTTCACTGAAGCCTCTCTCTCATGCTTTGTCACATAATAACATGTGTTAACTTATTATTTCCGATCAAGCATTATTCAACCTACATTGCCATGCTTAATTTCTTGGATACCCTGGAAAGATTAGGTATCCCTGTGGGAAATACAGTGCATGTCTCACTCTGTACAGGATAATTATGTTAGCAGAATTGTGACCTTGTCATTGGTTTTACTGAGGGCTAAGTATGGTTTAAGGAGATTGGTTTAGGTGTCAAGACACTAAAGGGCTTGTAAAGGCTAAACGTGACTGGTAGCTTTGATATTTTGAGAGTAAACTAGGAAGGTCCTATGGGTCCATGTGTGGGTGTGTCTTTGAGTTCATATCCAGACACAATTGCTATATTGGGACAGCATCCAAGAGAGGGTGAGAAGGTCTGCCTTGAATGAGGCAGCACATATAATAGTCTGGACTTTATGTAACAAACACAGAGGGAAGAAGGCAGCTAGAGACTGGGAAGCTGAAACCTACCAGACCAGTATGCCTAGCATACCTGATGCCGCCTGTGGACATGACTCGTTTCTTCTTTCTTTCAGGGTAAGTCACATCAGTGACTGAAGGAGCGTCCAGCTTTAGCCTAGAGCCTGATCATTGGTGAGAATTGGTCAAAGGTGTCCAGCTTTGTGGGATGACCAGCTAAGTGTTCTCTAACATTCCAGGGTGCAGACGCCCACTAGCCAGCCTCCAAACATATGAACTGATTTTGTAAATTCCCTCAATAATTATGGAATTATCTGTGTCTTATGAACTCCACCTATGTTTTTGTTTTGTTCCTGCAAAGCGCTGTACGTTAGGAAGGGTGTAAGATGCCTTCCTGATTATGGCCAAAGCACTGAGCCTGTAGTGCTTTCCAACAGCTGATTGCCAGTAAAGAAAAACACTGTTGGTACAAAAAGCAAAGCCATTTAACTTGTGTAACATGCAAATGCTTGCTTGGACTTACTTGGACTTGGCAGTGTAAATACATGACGATACTCTTTCATGTCGAGTTCGCACATTACGAATTTTTATTGTACAATCACTCTTGTGTGATTCTCATTGTGGAAAATAAACTCGGCCCTGTCAACAAGAAATCCACATGTATGTGCAACACATAGAAGCTTCAGGTTTGCTTTCAGAGACATGACTCTGGGAGGGAGAGGTTCTTTCCCATGATGTGTTAACTGAGCCCCGTGATTTTGTACTCATTAGCAAGTTCTGCCCATAATGAAAAACTTACAACTTCTTTGCAGACGATTTTGTCATCTCAGACGCCCGCTCCCTTTCCTGTCTGGGCTATTTTTTGGTTTTTGCTTTTATTTTTAATCCCTGTGAAATCTTAGGCAATCCTTGTGTCTTAAACATGATCTCTCTGTCTACATTTCTGTCCTTAACTCCATGGATCAAAAATAATATGAAACTTAATTTTACTTGGAGATATCTTCACATTTTGATTTCTATCTATCATCTATGTTTTTTAAAGGGGTCCTCTCAGTATCTTTCTGTTTCTCATGAAAAAAAAAAAAAACTTGTAAATTGCAAAACTGAAAGTGTTTTTTACTGCCAAATCCTACCTAGCAAAGTCAGCATGTATTGTAGTATTGTAATTGATGTCCTGCTGATCTATATTGATCACTATTGTGGTTTAAATACACAAAGGTGTCCCAAAGGTTCTTGTTTTGGGTGACTGTCCCCCGATGATCATTGTGTTCTATGGAACCTGAGGCGCCTCCAGCAGTGAGAATCACTCAGAGAAATGGGTCAGTAAGTGTGGAACCTTGCAGGTCTCAGCCTGACCCCAGGTTTCCTCATGTCTCCTTTTTGCTCCATTGCTAACTTGTCAACATTGCCTTTCAATAGTGATTATTCCTATGATATTTAATTTTTTTTCCTGAGGACCTAGTTTATGACAGATGGCAAACTGACTACCCTAATCTGTTCTGTTATTTGTCCTGTGACCAGGAACAAGATGGATGAAATTCAGGATGATGGACCAAGGACACAGCATGTTTTCCTTTCTGTTGTTGCCACTGTTTTGTTCTGCTTTTTGTTTTGTTTTGTTTTGTTTTTTTACTTCTTTTCTCATCCTAGTAGCCTGGATTTCATATTATGTATTTCATGTATAAACAACAATATCATTCATAAATTGTGACATATATATATATATATATATATATATATATATATATATATATATATGTAGCTTTGATATTTTGAGAGTAAACTAGGAAGGTCCTATGGGTCCATGTGTGGGTGTATATATATCAAGTGGTATGGGATGTATGGTACATGAGATGTAGCATATGAGGTATGATACATGGTATATGGTATATGCCATAAATATTTTAAAACAACTGTTAGAATTTTAGAAAACCTTACAGGAAAATGAAGACATCTAGCTTAATATAACTTTTAATAAGATACTAACACTTTTCTTTCATAAATTTTGTGAACACTTAAGATAAATAATACATATTGGTCCTAGAAGTGGATTAAATCAAAATGAGATGAAAAATTTCAATGCTAATTTCAATGCAATTAACTTGAATAAAAACTAAGGTGGATATGATAATCTCTTTTTGTAAAATGCTTTCTATTATGTTTAATATCAGAACTAGTAAAATGAGAACCAAGCCAGTCTGAATTAAAATATAGCCTGGGACACACTGTTTAGAAGAAATTTAAAGATGGTTTTCCTGTTAAATGAAGTTTGTGGGACCAACTACAAAATTCATACTTGTAAAATGGTAACTACATAACTCACTTGATCTGTATTTGCAACCCAGCCAGAAAGAAAAAAAGAAAAGTAGAATTACTGTATGTACCTATAGCTTATCATAAGCTTATGCAATATTCAAAAGTGTTGTATTTAAACAGCAAAGTGACAATAATTACAGATTAACCAATTAAGAGTTTGGCTTGTGCATGAGCAGGGATTGAAGGTTTTCCTTCCTACTATCTATCTTTAATACTACAAAAACAAAACAAAACAAAACAAAAAAGCCAGATTTCTTTTTTTTTTTTTTTTTTTTAATTTAACTAATCCTAAATTGGAGTCAAATTTGTACTTTCCTCACAGATTTCATTCTCAACTGGAATGAGGTGATTCTGCCCTGCTCATGATACTTGCTAAACAAAACAAACAAAGCTTTTATGCTTCTATCAGATGTGGGAAGTGAAGCAGAACACCCTCCTCCGTCCCTGTGAGTGTCAGGGTCCAGCTCTTCAAGGAAGCCCAGACTGTGTGAGGGAAGGTGACAGATCCCATCTGAGGACAATGACTTGCTGGTGCACAAAGTTCCTTCTTCTTGTTGAAGACAGATTCCCAGGCAGAGCTGAAGGTCTAAGCAAAGAATCCTCCCTCCTACCCTCCAGTTGTTCTGAGAAAGAAGAAAAAGGACAATAAATTCGGGTGTGGACATGGGGGAGCGGGGGATGGTAGAAGGCGTGTCTATGGGTACAGCTGCTTTGGCTCTAAGTCTGGAGGTATCTCTAAAAACTGAATGTAGATATACTGCAAGGCCCAAATATACCTGTCCTGGGCATTTGCCCAGAGAACTTGTACCTCAGTGCTTGCACATTCATTCAGAATTTCTAGGAAGTAGAAACCAAGTTCGATGTCCATTAACTGACTGATGGATAATGAGAACACATTCCACATGATGAAATATTTCCCACCTGCAAAGTAAAATGCAGGTAAATGTATAGAACTGGGGAAAATAAAACCTGATTGAGGCCACCCTAACCCCCAAAGGAAAACATCCAGTGTTCTTATTTATATGTGGGGCCTAGTTCCAAATATTTTATTTTGTGTGTTTTAACCTGCAGTGCTTGTGGAAGCCAAGAAACTAGAAACAGGCCACTCGGGAGGACGTGTTTGATAAGGGAGATAGTATCATGTAGGTGAAATGAAAGGAGAAAGAGGGGAGTTTGACAGTAATATTCCACATTCGTAGGCAATGCTGATCCCAGAAGACGTGGGATATTAAAATATATACCAGAGCTAACCAGGTGCACCTCTCTTCATGTTTTAGTGACGGAGGTTCCAGAGACATCCAAAAGAGAAAGCACAACCCAGAAGCTGTCCCTAAGGAGTGACATTGAGTGTCAGAATCTCCTGGGGCAAAGCTATGTGAACGCCTCATCTCGCACCGGAGTTGGAAGACATGGTCATGTGTGTCATTCGCAGTTGCTAACCCAGGGGTCCAGGGCAGGAACCCAGCAAATTCTCTGGAAAGGATGATGCCTTCCAGGGAGAGCCTGAGATATGAAATAAAATAAACACTTTGACTACCTTAAACAAAGCGGTAGGTGGTTTGATTGTATTAATCAGATCAAATGTTTAATTTATTTTCCTTCAAGCCTCACGTGTGGAATGCAAGAAATAGAGGTCTCTTTAGAGACCTCATTTTAATTTGCGTGTGCCCTAGAGATGAGACATGTTCTGTGTGTGCTTTGATGTTGCATTTCTATTTGGTCTTACTAAATTCTTTATAAAGGCTATTCAGCGATAAGCCTTGGGAAATGGATATATAAAATCCATTTCCATTTTTATCCTATTACTGAATTCTTTTTCATTGGAAAATATCCCGAAGGTTGGTCTTATTCTGCATGCAGTTTGAAGATACAGATTAATACCTCTAGAAGGGCAGCTATTTATTTTAACTTTGATCAGAGCCGAAAGCATAAAAGAATGCTTCTGGTATATTTTTCCACTAGATTATAAAATATTTAATTTTACTGAATAAAGTAATTTGGGTGGTGTATGTATATTTTTTCCAGTAAAGATAAGGTGAAATCCTTTTATCATCTTAAATATATAATATATATTAAATATACACATATATAACACATATTTTTACTGCCTAGCAATGCAAATTTACAAAATGAAATCAGCATTTTCTTGGAACATGTCAGTTCTTTTTCTGTAACAATCACATCTTCTGTATTTTAATAGAAAACAAATAAAATAATCTTTTTATATTATAAAGCACAGTCTAAATATAACTGAAGTGATAAAGTCAAGTTCACTGTTATGGTCTATGTGATGTTAACCTCTTAAACTCTGACTCAGTCTCTATAGTGGGAGCCTAAGAACTGGAAACAAGATCATTAGGCGGCCATCCATCTCCGCCTTTGTGAATGGATTTTTGTGTTAACAATTAATGGATTAGTGGGTCCCTCAAAAATGATTCTGATTAAGAAAAATGTCACTCAAGCTCCAGGTCTGTAACCACAGGATGCTCTGTGTTGCCTGGAGACTGTCAGCAGGAAGCCCATCTCCAGAAGAAGCCCCATGAACCTTGGGTCAAACCCATGAGCTAGAGAAACCTCGATGCCTTAATGTTGACCCTCTGTGCTATTGTGCAGTGAGCCTCAGAGAAGGAACCAACATTTCTCACTGAGGTTATTCAACATCCCCAAACCCACTGTCCTATGTTTTGGAAGAAATTAAAACATTTTCATTATTTTTATTGGATAAGCCTTTTTTTCAAAACCAGCATGAATATATTTGGAAGCGTTTTATTTTGATTGATTAAAATAATTTTGGTGGATTTTTTTTTTTACTTATTCACTTTATTTGAAACAAACATGAATCATTAGTCATCTAACCTTAAAGAAGCAATTGATCTGTGACTCAGTACAGGACAGAATATATTTTAAACTATTTGCCTGGGTTAGTGGCTGTATCCAAGTATTTAGGGGTTAAAACAGGATGATTGTCCATATTTTGATACCAGCTTGGGCTACATTTGAGACTTGGTCTAAAAAACAAAATAACAGAAAGGAATTAGAGACAAGGGTGCAAGCTGTGATAGGAAGTAGGGAATGATATGAAGAAATAGGTAAATGAGGAAGGTAGGTTTTCTTAGTTTGGGTTTTATGGCAATGAAGAGACACCGTGACCACCACAACTATTATAAAGGAAATAACAGAGATTGGCTTACAGTTTCAGAGCTTCTGTACATTATCATTATGGTGGGAAGCATGGGTGGCAAGCAGGCAGACATGGTGCTAGAAGAGCTGAACATTTGATCTGCAGAGAGCAAGGAGAGACTATGTACCATACAGGGTAAAGCTTGAGCATCGAACATGACAGTGCCCACTCCCACAGTGACACACTTCTTCAACAAGGCCACACCTACTCCAGCAAGGTCACACCTCTTAATAGTGCCACTCTCTATGGGCCAAGCATTCAAACACAGGCGTCTACGGGGGCCGTTCCTATTCAAACCACCACACAGGTAAGGCATCAGGATGTAACAAGGCTGAGGTGGTACCGATGCCAAGGAGCCAGGCACTCTGAGTCTCTTAATGGTGTCTTGATCCCTGAGAAGGGAATTTAGGACACAGAGTTCATGAAGTACAGTTAGTGAAGTACCCACTCTTAGGGTTTTCATTGCTGTGAAGAGACACCATGTTCACAGGAACTCTTATGAAGAAAATATTTAATTGGGCTGGCTTCCACTTTCAGAAGTTACGTTCATTAACATCATGGTGGGAAACATGACATCCTGAAGGCAGACTTGGTGCTGGAGGAGCCAAGAATTCAACACCTTGGTCTCAAAGCAGCCAGGAGATAATCCTCTGCAGTCTGCCAGGAGAAGGGTTTCTCTCACACTAGGTAGAGCTTGAGGATAGGACCTCAACGATTTAAGATAAAATAGAAAGAGAAGCTAGACTATGTACTATTCTTATTAAGGACAGTTCTAAGAACAACTATATAAAACAGAACAATTGGCATATCCCAGAAGTGTCTCTTCTTCAACAAAGGAAATGAGAGAACATTAACATAGAACAGTTATGCAAATATGTGCCTAGACGCTTATACTAGCAACATGTCCTAAACTGGAAATAACCAGGATTCTAAGAATGATCATCCTATAGCGTCCACTTCGTGATACTCAGTAATAAAAAGAATTAATTATGCTGGGGATGTAGTTTAGTGGTACTCACCTAGCATGACTGCAGCCTGGCCTTACTCTGCCATTTTGAGTCTCACTCACTTGAATTAGCATTGATGAATGCACCCAGCTAAATGTCACTACTCTGGTTTAGGGAAATACCATACTAAATGATGATCACATATTTTGCTTTGCCTGGAAATCTGGACTGTACAAACTAAGCTGGAGTGCAGAGAGGATAGACATTGTTTGTGTGTCTACAAACACACACACACACACACACACACACACACACACACACAGAGAGAGAGAGAGAGAGAGAGAGAGAGAGAGAGAGAGAGAGAGAGAGAGAGCCAGTAGTCTAAAACAACTACTGAAATCCACAGCTTCTGAAAACCATGAGCACTAGTGAGCAGAATGAACAAGGTACAGGAAAGCCTGAACCTCAGCGTGACAAGGGAGCCAACAGGAAGTGCAAGGCTGAAAAGGCCCAGGTGACAATGTGTTCTCACAGAGGTTACCAGAGAGGAGGTGGCAGCAAAGGGAACTCCGAAGATGCCCGGAGACACCAGTTGTGGAGAGTTCGGAGAGTCTTAAGCATCATGGGCGCGAGAAGAAACTATGGTGTGCCTGTGCCTGGTAGTCAGAAACAAGTGACAACTTCCGAAGCCACAGGGCATCGAGTTCTGTAAAGATTGATCTTCCATCAGCTTTAGGAAAGGATGTGGATAATGTTACTCAGACACAGACCGCAAAAGCACAAAAGGGAAGACCCAAGGGGTTGATTTTTTTTCCAAATTTCTAAAATTCATCAAAATACAATTTCTAACATTTACAGAAGTATCTAGCCAAGTAAAATTCTCAACATCTGGCATCTAATCATAAAAAACAGCAATAAATGATTATTAGAATGATTATCAGAGAAGGGGCAAAGTGATGGGAGAGGATAAAAGCTAGCCCACACCTCGCCCCACACCCCCTCGCCAACTGGAGCATCTTAGACCACGGTTCAAATAGATCACCTGGGCTGGGTGTTTATTACAAACAGAAATGCACTGCTGCTCCAATAATGAGCAGGGAAGAGCTCGTTCTCAAACACAAAGCACACAGTGCAAAGCTGGAAGGATCCTCCATTCCTTTCACCTCTGAAAGTACCACTCTCCATGATGCTCTCACAAGACAATTAAACGTTCAACATGGAGATTGAAAGGACATCATAGAAAGAAAAAAAAAAACTGATGTCAAAATGACACAGCTGTTAGAGTCAGCAGAATAGCTTACTGAAGTTATTATATTTAATTATTAATAGCCATAAATAATATAAATAGGAATCATTATATGTTTCTAGTAACACAGAGGAAGGCTTGAAAAAGAGGACTCTCCAGTGACAGATCAAAAGCTAAGCTATCCCATAATGTTTCCCATTTGAAGTATCCCATATATATATATATATATATATATATATATATATATATATATGCATATATATGTATGTATATTTTTAAAAATATATTCAAATATATACATATATGCCAAATACATACATATTTGAAGGATGTGACTTCAAAATAAGTAAGATCAAACTTCCAATGTCTACTGCAGCCCCACTAAGTACTTCCATCTCTCAGCTGAAGAACTGATTCATTTCTTTTGTTATTCAGGCATCAAATTTCAGAGTCCTCTGTGACTTCTTTCTCCCTACCACCCATATCTAACTCAGGACCCTGTTTGCCAACAGAAATCTCAACTGCCTCAGGAAACACATTTCCTGATAGTAACTCACAAGGAAATAGATGTTAAAACAATTCTTGGGCAAACATCGAGTTGTACTGTTTTAAAAGTCCAAGCACGTTTTCACAGTACCGAAATTGATGAACTTAACTGTTTTTACAGAAAGGATTAAATATCAGGGCTGTAGAGAGTGCTCAGTGGTTAAGAGCTCTTGTTGCTCTCAACAAGGATTCACTTCCTAACACCCAAGCGAAATGCCTGACAACTGACTGCAAATCCAGCTCCAAGCGATCCAAAGGCTCTCTTCTGACCTCTTCAGGCAACCGTACACATATGTGCATACATACACAGACACATACGTATAAGCATGTGTAAATCTTTTAAAACAATGTACATGAGTTTATAATTACATGAGCTATTGAAAACTGTGTTCTAAGCACCAACTAAATTTCACCCAAGAGTTTTGTATGCAAATCAAGTCAGTAAAGCAAACAGCACTTTTATCTTAAAAAATCAAATTTTCTAACCGAATTCGACTGAAAGATATATTAATTTGGTATTTACATGCTGAGGAATGATGGCAGGAAAATATTAAGCCTTTGTTTCTCATTACGAAGTCATTATGTTTCTACAGAGCATGAAAGTATGTGCCCAGCAATGCCAGTGTAGTGTAGGATCTGAGCCTCAGTGTTTCAGGCTGTGTTTGTTGGCTCTGTACATCCTAACAGCATGAATGCTGAAGTGTGCATGTGTGTGCATGATCAAGGCTGCTTACACACACACATGCTTAAAGACTAATGCCAGTGCTGTTGGAAACTCCTTGATTCATCACATATTTGATATTGGAGTGATTTCGGGTTTTTATATATTGAGAAAACTTTGATGTTGCTAGGTTTTTTAAGTCCCAACTTGAATTTAATAACTCCATGTGAGTTCACAACCTGGTTTAAAAAGCTTTGAGATAACCAATCAGCTAACTATCTTCCCACTCCTCCTCTTTTTCTTTTGTAAATTTTTGATACATATCCTCACTCTGTACTTCTACATGGCCTCAACCTACCTTACTATGTAAACCAATCTGGCTTCAAACTCACAATCTACCTGCTTTAACCACTCAAATGCTGAGATTATGCACAGGCATGTTAAATGTCCACATTATTTGCCAATTTCTTACCTAGAATTTAAGAACATGATCAGAATAGCCACATTTCCCTGTTAACTGTTATCCTCACTGGTATTTAACTTCCTTTACTTGTATCCATGGAGATTATGTTTCTACACACAATCAGTGACCCTGCACAGCTCACATCTTTCTATGTCCACATTCTGCTAAGTATCTTCATGTGGAACCAACTTTCTTGGCAACATCCTCACGCACCCTACATCTCTCTATGATGGTGGAGCTGCTCTTCCATCTCTCAATATGGCTGACTTAGTCTTACAACAAGACTTACTTGAACACATGTACCTGCTCTTCAGGGGTGTTGGCCAAGCCTCTCTCTGTAAGAATATTCTCTCTTCTCCTATTTAAACTTCTATGTCTCTCTCTCCCTTTCTCTCTTCCTTCATGTTTCAGATTATCAATAAGGCTTTCCCCTATTATTATAACATGAAACAAGTGATTCTCCATTATTTATTACTTTCCATCCATGACTTGAATTTTCTTAACAAAATGCATTAGCCCACCTTGCTAGTTACTTCTCAGTTTTTAACTAGCTCTCACTAGAATGTCAGTATGTGTATGTGGGAGGGTGGGTATGTGCACATGAGTGATCTGAGCCTGTTATTTATATCCCAGACTGAAACCCAAGCTCTGATTTAATTTGAGCCACTTCCTGGCTTCACTCAGTTACTCAAGTGGGATTTTTCAGGAAAAATTACTGTAATCTTAGATTCTTAAATTCCAACCCATACTTAAAAACATTTTTGTTTATGATTCCATATATATTTGTGTATGTATCTGTATGGGTATGCATACATAAACATGAGTGTCCACAAATGCCAGAAGGAGGTATTGGAGGTGACTGTTATTTCTGAGAACCACACTGAGGTCCTCTGTTAGAGCAGCAAGGACTCTTAACCTTCCAGGCATCTCTCCAGCCCCTGATTTATGTTTGAAGCTGCTTCTGAGTCTTAGAGATTTTAGAGAGTATTCAGATTTCCATATTTTGCTGAGTAATAATGACATATATGACATGTAAATAATAATGACTTATAAATAATATGATTATATTATTTCACAGTGCTTAAATATATTAGGAAGATTGAATTAATTTGATGTACATTTCTATCACTCAAGGCTTCACAGTTACTCCTTGGGATAGATCTGGTGTGTCATCCTGTGTGTCTCCTTCCACATAGGTCAGCTAATTTAGCAGGCTATCCAAGGTGAACACTGAATTCCAGGTTTGCTACTTCAAGTTTGAGTTCAGTTTGTAGGAGGGATCAATACATGGTATATTTAGTAGGACAGAGTTGCCTACTCAACCATGGCCCACAATGCAACATTTACTTTCCTCTTTAGACTTCTTGGACTCCACGATTCCTGTAGCGGACTGTGTCTGTCAGACAAGGTATAACTTCATAAAGCACCATAGAAGACACTTTTATTTGGAAGAATCACTCCTAGGGCTCCTGTCATGTTGCCTTTTCTATACATAGAATATAGATATAAAATACCCACATTTCAACGTTTATTTTGGCCACAAATGTCCAGTAGCCCATGGCATAGTTATTGATAACTAGAGGCAAACGAAGGCCTGTTGATAAGCACATTTTTTTAATGCAACAGAGTGCAGCGTGGGTAAGCTAGTAGCACTCCTATTATTATTGTCCAAAAACACAGACTAAAGCAAAAATAAAGCCTTGGTGGATAATAGGACATCCCACAGCTGCAGTCTGTACGTTGTTCAGTGATGGACAAGTGAGCTGAAGGAAGCTGATTGATTTTATTGACTCAATGTTTAAATGAAATTAATTTATATATATTTGGGACATTGAAAGTCTATTCTTGTCACAAATTTAAGTCCTTAAAGTTGAAAAATTACAATGATTTCTTTAGCCTTTCTAGTTCTCTCTCTCTTTCTTTCTCCCTCTCTCCTCTCTCTCTTTCTCTCTCCCTCTCTCCCCCTCTCTCCCCCCTCTCTCTCT
>NC_034593.1:33636667-33647328 GCF_900095145.1 Mus pahari
CTCTCTCTCTCTCTCTCTCTCTCTCTTACACACACACACACACACACACATACAAACATACATGTAGAACCCCCCCAATCACACATACACACATGCATATCCTCCTGGATCTTGCCTGTGCACCCTGTATACTTCTCTACTTTTCTGCAGATTTTTCTACAACACTATAGATTTAATTTTGATGTGTTTCTTTATCCTACTCTATATCACACTATAAAATTCCATTTGCACATTGCCTTATTGATTGACTGAACAATTTCTATGTCACCATTTTCATATTGTCACTGTAGGGAATATTGACCTTCTTTAGGTAGTTTAATACCTAGTCTGTTTTGAGTAAGCAGGGCTGGCTTGTGGGATTGCATATCTAAGAACAAATTAAATCATGCACAGTCTAATTAACTGAACCGAGAGTGGAACAGAACCCTACTGCAATATTGAATGGGATTTCAGGTTAGACGGATCACTGGCCATGAGACTACATCAACAACAGATAATTCAGAAGAGAGTGTTCTGGGAAACTGAACTTCAGTGACTTAGTAATGCAGTAAATGTGAACAAGACAAATCTCAGAAAGAGGGTAGTGTGGAGGCAGATGAGGGGTCCCATGTCATGGATGCTCTCTGGGAATCAACTCATCACTGAGTTTTTGATGAAAGCCCACATCAGGTTCCATGCTAGCTAAGAAGAAGTTGGCTTGATCTATTTAGCATAGCAGAGAGAAAGTTTAAGATAAATTTAAAAAAAAATGGGAAGTCTTAAAAACTGGACAAATGAAATTCAAATGTTTGTAAACTCATACAGAAGTGACATTTGTTTCTTTTTGCACTCTACCAGGAAACTTTTAAATGCGCTTAGCTGATGCTCAGGGTGTGTGCACATGCATTCATATGCTTAATAAACCAGCAATGGAGCAGAGCACTGTTGCTCATTACATACTTCCTCTTAAACTTACCCACATGACTATTAATGCACATATATTATCATTTGAATGCTCAGAAGTCTCTTACATCAATGAAGGCTGCATCAGGTTTCTACCAGCAGAGATGGGAAGAAACCTCTTCAAGTATGTGGGATATTTCCTAAAAGGTAGCATTTCCCCTTCTGGTTGTCTCTTGGCAAGAAATACAATGGAACAAATAGGTCTCACATGAGTATGACTGCTTCTCTGTACAAACAATTAGGATTGGGTTGGGATAATTTACAATTTCAAATTAAATGGTAAATACTATCGTTCCTTGATTTAATACCTGCCCACAAAACTGTACTCATGAAACAGAAGAGGCTGCTGAAGAGGGCTGTGCTTTTAGAAAATGGATTGCTGCCTAGAAACAGCATTGTAGAGAGTGATGGAGATAGGGAAGGACAGGGTGGGAAAAAGTAAGGCTAAATAACATTAGAGTTAGTATTCACAAATTACTATAAGACCCTCATATAAATTACATTTTCTAGCTACTTGGATATATTTCTGACATTTTATATGTGTCTTTAAATATCACATATTAAATATAGTAAAGAAATTGTTGACCTTGAATTGAAATTGACTTAGAGCAAGCGAATTAATTTGGTTCCTTTTCGATCTTACAAGCCCTGTGATTTGTGGACTAATGGCTCAGATACCTGTATTTATATTACTCAGACAAAATTAGATGTCTGAACTTAGTTCTGATGATTATTTTTCATTGAGATTTGCATTTTAATTAGAGTACCCCCTTTTATTTCCATATATATATATATATATATATATATATATATATATATATATATAAAACCTATGCAATATCGTGTTCCCTTTTGTGGCCACTTTCTGTCTTTTATTGAGCCATATATTGTATAGTATGAGTGCAGAAGAAACTTGTTTTACATTGAGCTGAAGGAAATAGAAATCACAAAGACGAAGAACTATGTCCCCACTGGCTTTTCTCCTCAGGGACTCATACCCACGTCTTTAGATGTGCCTTCCTTCCCAGTGGTTCAAACATTGCCCCTCAGCAGGTGCTGACAGTATAAGATGAGAAATTCTGAGTAAGAGGTTTCTCTGAGACTCTCCTGGCTCATTGCCATTAAGTCACAACCTTGGTCCTTTGGCCATTCTACTCTGTGACATCCTACTCTGTGGAAGACAGTTTGCAGTGGACCTTTGGGTCTCCATGGCCAAAGACACCAGAGTCAAGAAAAAATAGGTGACATAAGCTTTTTACGTTTTTCTTTGTTTAGCTTTTCTTCCGTGCCAGCCTTGAGCCTTACCACAGATGAGAGGAGGGGTTATTTCTTCTGCCTTGAATCAAGAAGACCTATAATTCCTGTTGCTTTATTAGAGTTTCCCCAGAGTCAAGTTGCATGGTGACCAATGTTGTCAATGAACTTCAACTACAAGTTCTGAGGCAGAATCTAGCATGCTTTAAACATAAAGAAAATTGTTCTCTATAAGTTATTTTTTCAGGAGCTATGACATTCATGGTAGTGATTACCTACTTCACTGGTGCTTAAAAGCAAGAGGTGATTATCACAGTGTTCCATCGTCAAAGTGGTCATGAATGGGTCACTCTGCCTATGAGTTTATTTTAGGTAAATTGTTTAAAATAAAGGAGATATATATATATCCTTAATTTTAGGTAAATTTTTTAAAATAAAGGATATATATATATATATATATATATATATATATATATACATATATAAAGATGACATTGGCTAGACTTTTCTTTCTTTTTTTTTAAAATTAATTTATGTTTTGGCTAGATATGACTAAAACACTTTTATTCAACTGAATGGAAATGGCTTTGAAAGCAGTTGAATTTGGTACTTGGAAGATGGGAGAGTGTTTAAGAGCATATGTTGTTTTTGCAGAAGGCTGGAGTTCAGTCCCTGCACCCAGGTTAGGCAGGTCTAGGGGAGTCAGCTTTCTCTTCTGGGTCCCACAGTCACTCACATGAACTTGTGCACATGTGTATACGCACATGCGTGTGAACATGTATATACAAATAATAATTTTTCAAAAGCAGATTTAAATGGTCATTTTTATTATACTTATTTTCTCTTAAAGTCAGTAATATTAACTTAAAATTAATGATACTTCAATAATAATACTATATAAGGATTGCTGTTATATGTAATATTAAGAAGGAAGCTTTCAAATATAAGATGACATGTTACTAATCAGAGATGGAATAATCTCTTAGAGTTTAGGTTTGAGTTTTATTAGGATGCTAAACATGGATGTTATTTTTAACCTAGTTTTCACTCTTTGTATACTGTCTTACTTCTCTCCTTCAGCAAACCCTGGAAACTTAACTGTGTCTGTTTTTCACTGGGGCTAATGGGTCCTTCAGAGTACACTGTGGCTTTCATCACAGCACATACCACTGCTAATGTGCAAGCCTTTGGGAACTGAGCATCCAGGAAGTCAACCAGCATCCAGTCTGCTAACTGCATATAACTGTCATGGGTAAACTCTTGCTTCATGTTACAGTGACTCATGAAAACAGCTCCTCCACCATGCAGCTCCTGGAAAGGACAGTCTCCAAGTGAGCATACATTTTCATTTCAATTTGCTTGACAGGGGCACAGTAGGACAAAATGCTCTAAACCCTCTAGACAAGAATCAGAGGATCCCCTGAGTGTCCCTGAATCCAAAAATAGTCACCAGTCAAGACTTCTCACGTTTAAGCTTTCTTCACCTTATCTCATTTTCTGCTGACTCTGAATTTCACAAATTTATAAGATTAGGAAAAAAAAATTGAATGCTTAATTTTACTTTATGGTCAGGAAGTGAAAATTCTCTCAGTTTTAACTTGAACTGAACAACACTGTTTTGATTTGTATTTTTATTGATCGATTTTTAAAAATTTGATTTCGTTTTTCAGGAAACATCTCTTCAGTTCACCTTCAATTGACTGAAAAGAATTTTACACACTACAAACCTGTGTGTGTGTGTGTGTGTGTGTGTGTGTGTGTGTGTGTGTGTGTGCGTGTGTATGTGTGTTCTGGGAACATTTTCATGGCTGGTTTTGCTGCATATGGTCCCTAAGCTGACCTTGCCTATGCCGTGCATGGTGAATCCTACCAATCAATTAATTGTAAACAACCACATTGTGCTATGGGACAAAATTAGTAATAGAACTTCTGAACCTTTGGATTATAGTATGTTTTGCTACATGCTACCACAAGTCTGTATTCTTAAAATGCAGAGCATTTAAACAACAAACTCATGAGACAATATCCCCTGACCCATGGTCACATAGCTGCTTTTCTAAGAACTAAGTTAAATGTCCACATCACCTGGCTTTGTCATAGTATAGGACAGCTGTACACTCACTTTCATGGAGGGGTTACCACTATATTTAACCATGTTACATAGGATTTCAGGGAACACAAGACCCTTGGTGAGAGGCTGTGACTCTGTACAGACCTCATTATTTTATAATTTTTGCCAATCAGTCAACCTCAAGTGAGGTTGCTATTTCAGAGCACTTGCTGACACACCGGCTGATGCTGTTCTACATGAACTGGCCTCACTAGAGGGTTCAAAGTGCTTCAGAGAAGCAAGGTGATGAATAACAGACAAGACACTATTTTAAACAGACCAAGAATTATGGGTTTAAGGGCAAAGCGCTGACCTTAATGCTGGAAAATAGTCCCGAAAGTACTTTTTAAGTTGATATTTTTTTCTCTTTCTTTTTAGTTTTAGTCATTCTCAGCAGGAGGGTCAGTTCACAGTGACACACACCACCGCCCAGAGTGAAATTCCCCACCAGGTGGGTGGTCCAGACAAGCAGAAACATGTGCAAATACAGTCTGGTGTCATTTATCCCCATGAGGTACAGTCTCCTTGTCCACAATACTCAATGCTGCAACCAGAAACTGTGATAAAACTAGCTGCACATGGTGTGGAAGTCATCTCCCTTCATGCAACACCCTTTAATGCTGATCTGAAATTGGTTTTCTCAAGTACTGAATCTAGACTCACAGTTCAACATAATATCTATCATTAAGAATTCTTTGTAGAGTGGGTGTCAACTAAACTATCATTTCCTTATATTTTGGTGATGCTTAACAAAGAACATTTGTCTGTGCAATGAACAATATGTACCTAAGGATAACTGATATAAAATTCAGGTTTTATGTTCTCATAATATTCAGAGTAATGTACCAAATGAGGCATGTTTGAACAATTACCACTCACTTATCATCTTTAAAGTTAATTATCTGTCTGTTTACCATGGTAGAAGGAAGATAACACAGAATAAAATCACTGTACTGAGTCACAGCTTCAGAAAAAAATCAAGTTAATGTATGTCACAAAGAAAAGATACGATCTGAGAAGATTGACCTTTGAGAAAGCAGAAAGTCCAAGAATCATATCAACAAGAAAATGCTTACACAAACAAGGGTTATGTCCATTTATAGGCTTTCCGTGAAGCACCTTAAAATAATATCCTAAATCCCTGCTGAGGAATATGAATTAGTTTGTGTTTCACTTTCATTTTTGCTGTGATCAAATATTTTGATGGGAACAATATAGGAGAGGAAAGGGTGTGCTCATCTTACAATCCCAGGTCACATGTCATTATTGCAGCAAAGTCAAGAATCATATTCACTGTCAAGAGCAGAGAGAGAGAGAATAAACTTATGGATACTTGTTTGATCATTCTCAGCTAGATTTCTTTCTCACATTGTTCAAGACTCTCCTACACAGGGGATGGTGGCACCCACAATGGGATGTTTATTCCCATGTCAAGTAAGAACAAGACAATCTCACACAGAAATGCCCCTAGATCAAGATGTTTTATAGATAATTCCTCAATCAAGTTAAGGTGATTGTAAGCTGTTGCAAGTTGACAATTAAAATTAACTATCAAAGGGATTGAATAGAGAGGGATGGCTAAAGAGCAGGAATTGTGAGTGAACCAATACTGTCTTCTACTCTGTCCAGCCAGGAATTCATTCCACCACTTTTGAAGATAACAGATGAAGGAATAGGTCTGATGTAACTCCTAGGGAAACACATTAAAGACTACTGGAGTTGGTTTGTACCAATTATTTTCTCTTCTTTCACTCAGGCTAAAATTTGAAAATGAAAAGTGAGTGCTTAGAAACTACCTTAAAAATGTGAAAATGGGAACGGACATCTGCGAGGAACAAAGTGATGTCCTAGACAAATTTGGGTAACGTAGCTTTGAGCCCTCGAAGGCAGCTTGTGTACGGTTAGTACCTTTCCCAGCCATTAGTTTTTGTCCGTGCGTGTGTGTGTGTGTGTGTGTGTGTGTGTGTGTGTGTGTGTGTGTGTGTGTGTGAGTGTGTGTGTGTTTTCACATGTGTGGCACAGGTGGAGTTCACGAGAGACATTTTGGATTCTCTGGAGTTGGTGCTACATGCAGTTATGAACTGTCTGATGTGGAAGATGGGAACAGAACTCTGTGCTCTGGGAGAGCAGCAGGTGCTTTTAAACACAGCAAGCTCTTCAGCCTCATGTTCTATACAATCAAAATGAACGCTTAAGCTGGGCGTGGTGGTGCACGCCTTTACTCCCAGCACTTGGGAGGCAGAGGCAGGTGGATTTTTGAGTTCGAGGCCAACCTGGTCTACAGAGTGAGTGAGTTCCAGGACAGCCAAGGCTGCACAGAGAAACCCTGTCTCGAAAAAAACAAAAACAAAAACAACAACAAAAAAAAAAAACAAAAAAAAAACCAAACCAAACCAAACCAAACAACAAAACAAACACTTAACTTACAAAAAAAAAAAAAAAACCAAGACACCATGAACAATGGACTTGCTTAATGACATTATAAGTAGAAAATGAATATTTGCAACTAATGAAGAGATAGATTAAGGGAAGGTTGGTGGCTGTCTGTACCAGGGAACCTAACGGGGAACCTCAGTTATGTCAGGAAAATGAGAAAAATTCTTGGCTTGAGCTATATGTTAAAATCTGAATGTATATCAGTCAAAGCTTTCAGTCATTGACTCTGATACATTTCCCAACCATTGCTATCAGCCAACCACATTCCAAAGCATATCAAAAGTAGTCTAGCTTTGTAAACATCTTCAGAATTATCAAAATATATTTTGTTCCTTATCAATTCTCAGCTTCTCAGTTTCTTCACCCTCTTTCCTCTGCCTGTCAGCACCTCTTCCTGCTTGTAAAGATCCAACTTCCTGCTCTCTGTGGCTGCACTGGCAGTGCCTAGTCTGGTCCTTGTTTCTGCAGTGACTCCTTTTATTGACAACTTATTTTTACATTTCAGACACAAGTACCCAGAGGGAACACTGCACTCTAGTTTGTGATTGGTTGTTCTTTTGAGTTTTTGTAGGGCACTGCGTTATCGAAGGATAAATTATATCAAGGAAAAATAAGCATGGCATTGATAACTATAAAATAGATCCTTAGGAAATGTATTCTTCTTCTGGGAGAGTAGGGTAGTCATCTATCCTAACACTACAGGGAAATTAGTAAAAATGTTAAACTCTGGGCCAAGAGACTTGTTTCTCTATTGAAGTTAGGTGGGCAGGCACTAGGATGCTGAGGGGTATAGATTGCCAGTCTGGAATGTGTATTTGAGTTCTTAGTACTTGACTCAGTGGGTATGATTTTTGTACATCAAGATGAGCTCACACTGAATCAGAGACAGTCCCTAAACCAGAGGTGCGTGGACTTGCAATAGAAGCATTGGGCACAGAATGTCGCAGGTAGATCACAGTGTGCATCAAGGAGTCAATGAAGCTTCCAGAGAATCACCACAACCTAGGAACACCAGGATGTGTGGTCAACCTGGGAGCCAGAAGGGAAAGCCAAGGCCCTCTTCGAGTTGTGATTTTAAATCTCTGTCCTTGAGAATTTTAGATCATTGAGTCTCTTTTCAAGCTTGTTACTTCATAGTACTTTGATAGTGTTTTTTAAGAAAGCCAGAACTGGTTCCACCTCTCTATTGGTGAATGTTGCTGACCATTAGTAGAGCAACTAGAAAAGCTTTCAGTCTCTCCTTAATTTGGAGCATGCTGGAGATGGCAAACTTGACAGAAATTCATAGATGAAGTGTAAATCAAATGAAAAACAGCACTGTAATGCATGTATGCATGTATAAAGGGCACGTATGTGTGCATATATGTATGTATACCCACTTGTGTTCCTAATCTGAATGGATTTCTTACCAGTTTTGTTTTTAGATTATAGTATTAGAATTCCTCATGACTTTCCCACATGTGCTGTGCTTCTCTTCTTCTTCTTCCTCCTCTTCCTCCTCCCCCCTCCTCCTCCTCTTCCTCATCCCATAGATCCCAGCACCTGCATCCTTCCATTTCCATTGCTCTCCTTTCTTCTTTTATGTCTTAAGCATTCTTAGCCTCTTTACCCACTTCACAAATATCTGTTCACCATCTGTGGTCCACATTTTAGTTTTACAATCTCTATGAGCTGTATATAAAAGCTAGGACTTATGTATGAACAAGAATATACAGTGTGTATCTCTAGTAACTGAGATTATTTCATTTAATTTCATGATTTCTAGAGGAATCTGTTTTCCTAAAGTTTCTTAATTTTTAAATTTATGAATGAATGATATTACATTGTGTGTATATAACAAGCCATCATTGTCCACTTTTCCATAGACATCTAGGATGATCCCACTTTTTGGCTACTGTGTAAACGTGAATTTGCAGGCATTTCTTTGGGAGGGTCTAAAGTCCTTTGTGTGTGCCTAAGAGTATATAGCTCGTCATAGACAATTCTACCTTTAGTTTTAATAATAAGTTCACACACAGATCTTCATGTAAGTGGACCAGTTTGTACTCCTACTGGCAATGAATAAGGGTTGTGCTCATTTATACAAGGATTCAAAGTCTGAGGGTCTCTCACATATCACAGAACAAACAAAAAACAAATTGTCCTTTTGCACACAACTTTTTAAGATAGACTCTATAGCTTAAGTGGCAGGACAGAAAACATTCAAACCAGACTATCTCAGGTTGGTCCCACCTTGAGGGTGTAATTCACAAACCACCAGAGACAAAGGACCCACTGAGAGTCACAACAGAGTCAGTCAGGCTGCAAACAAACAGTTACTATTTTCTGTATACCAGGGATCCAAAATAGCGCAATTCATCATGTGTGGCATGATTGTCTAGGGATGTACACACAATGGAAATCTGGTCATATGAAAAATTAAAAACTTGGGGCCAAGCTCCAGATAAGGAAAAACTCCACAGCTTTTCTTCTTGGCTGGGAAAGTTTACATTGCATTGTAACATTGTTTTCTGACTAATTACTGCTGTCTAAGTCAGCAGGAACACTGGCCATAAAAAAAAAATCAGAAAAAGAACACCCCTTCCCCTCCCTTTCTACCAAGTTAAGACAGAAAACTCTGGGAATGTAATCCAAGAAATCAACTGAAAAACTTGGCAACCAGAAGAGCAAGCAACTGGTTTTGTGGCTAGTGTGTCAAGAGGGAATATATTTCTTTCATTCTTGTTTTCTTTTATCATGTCTGGTCCAGCATCAATCGCTCAAATGTAATAAACCCAACTCGGTCATCATTGCTGCTGGAAGTGAGTGTTTTAAAATTCATCTAATTCCAGTTTCATAGAAACTATGATTTTTTTTCTTCTACCTTATTTTATTTGTTCGGGGAAATAAAAACATTGTCTCATTTTTCCAACTTTGTTCTGTTTTGCAGGCCAACTTCTCCTGCCACTCAGTGTGTATATTGGAATTTGAGCATAAAATCAGCAATGGCATGAATTGCGTGGGGTTAAAGAACATAAGTTATTTCAGATTATGACTCTAATTAGATAAAAATCATTAAGAAAATAAGTAATTTGGTAATGTCAGCTAAACTCACAAAAGCTCATATTCATCTTTAAGTCAAAGGTTGTGTGTATACTGGCAAGCCAAGATGAAGAATTGAGTCAATTATTTAGATAATTCAAGTCTAAAATTGCTGCTATTTAGGGAGAAAACATTTAGTTAATGGAGGTCACGATTTATGTAAATAAACAGTCAGGACTGGCCAATCAGCAACCTTTTCCATTTTACTGGATGCGTAAAGGACTTTCTTAATGATTTTTGTGGGAATGTGCTACAAGAAGCTTCTCTTATAATTAGCGCCATCAATACCTTTACAAGTCAATCAAAATCAAGCAGAGCATCTGAACATACACCTTCGCTTTGTGTGTAACTGAAAACAATGAAAAGACCTCAACAAATGGGTTTGCTTTTGCTTCCCCAATACCTGTAGGGCTCTACATCTTTTTAAAAGTCTTACTATGAATTCTTGTTTCTCCATACATTTCTAAAAGTAAGTTACATCAAGCCTTTAAAGCATATGGGTTTTCTGACTGCTTGTCTCAGATAAAGAATCGGTATAACTTAGAAGAGGGAACAAAATACCCATGAAAGGAGTTACAGAGACAAAGTTTGGAGCTAAGATGAAAGGATGGATGGACTATCCAGAGACTACCCCACCCGGGGATCCATCCCATCATCTTCCACCAAACTCAGACACTATTGCACATGCCAGCAAAATCTTGCTGAAGGGACCCTCATATAGCGGTCTCTTGTGAGGTTATGCTAGTGGATGCTCACAGTCAGCTATTGGATGGAACACATGGTCCCCAATGGAGGAGCTAGAGAAAGTACCCAAGGAGCTGAAGGGGGCTGCAACCCT
>NC_034593.1:33647963-33658516 GCF_900095145.1 Mus pahari
GATAGATAGATAGATAGATAAATAGATAGATAGATAGATAGATAGATAGATAGATAGATAGATAGATAGATCTGTGTTTTAAATAATCTGACTGGAGAATAAAAATTAAACTATTACTTTTAAAAAATTCACCGCGGTAGCAGGATTTTCTCTGTACAATTAATTTAAATATTAATACAAGAAACCTGTGATTGGATAGGGAAAAGGGAGGCAGAGCTAAGAGTTGCAGAGACAGGGAGCCACAGGGGAGAAGAGGAGGAAAACGGAGGACAAACAGGATATTTCAGATTCCACGTGGCTTTAAATAGCCACAGGTAACTATAACATCATATAGGGATAGAATAATTGAGACAACTTGTCTAATCTAGGTGGGCAGGTTGTGTCATTATCAATTGGCTCTGAAATTATTGTATGGGCATCTTGTGAATTGAGAATTTATTGATATATAAATCTGACTAATTATAAGCCTCGAGAGTTATGATTTTACTGGGTTATTGGGAATTGTGACAGTTAACCGGAAGGTGGGCGGCCATTGCATGGGGCTGGCTTGGCAAGGACCCTCCAAGGGAACTTAGTGAGCCGGGTGGAAGAATCTCTGGAGCTCCAGGCCAGAGAGTCTGCTGAGATCAGAACACCCCCCCCCCCCCGGTGCCATATGACCCACCGGTGCCCGGCATAGCGCGGGGACTTGCCGATCTTTTTTAATATTTCCCGCACACACCACTGCAAAATATTCATGGAAAAAGGTTAAGCATCAGTGGGAGAAGACACGCCTAACCCTTGAGAGACTTGAGGCCCCACGGAGTGGGGGGGGCCTGGCTGGAGGTAGGGGTATCTTCTTGGAGACAGGGAGGGAGGGAGGAGTAATGGGATGAGGAACTGTGGGAGCGAGGACTGGGACACAGCTAATGACTGGACTATAAAAAAAATACAGGTAATAAAAAGAAAAGTTGCACGAAGATAATATGACGGAGACTTTCTGTATACCAGGGCTCACTCTGTAGATTCGACTGGCCTTGAACTCATCGAATCCTGTCTACTGCCTTTGTAGTGCTGGGATTACAGGTCTACACCCCACCTTCACCTCCAACCATTTGTCTCTTTTTGGATGCCTGCCCCCCACTCCCCGTATATTCCACATTCCACTCAATTTACCAGAAGCTACTTCAAACAATGGCATTAGTAGGCTAGTATAGTAGGTGACTTACTAAGACATCTTTCTTTTGTTGTGTTATTGTTGTTTTTGTTTTTTAAAGAAATGGGGTTTTTTTTGTTTGTTTCTTTGTTTGTTTTTTTGTTTTTTGCTTACAAATCCCTGGAACTTTATTTTTTATTTTTTTGAATTCTGTTCTTCTTTAAAAATTCACACCAATTGCCCTCATGAACGATGACATTTATAAATGTTGAGTTGATGCTTATATGTGGAGCTGCTCCCACTTACCAAATACACTAGAATTACTGATGATCTATCTCATAGGGCTTATAAATATTTAAGTGAAATCTCAAATGCAGCTGCTGTGTTTAGCTTCTAACACTCAAAGGGAATTATTTATAACTATTGTGCTTTAATCTGCAGAATTTTATTTAGAAATCCATAAAGAAAAATGGCTGCAGTTTGAAATTTTCAGATTTATTGTGTCATAAACAATGGACAGGCCCCTCCAGAACAGAGTCTAGTGCATTTGGGGTATACATTATATTTACAAATTAAGATGTTTTTCTTTAAATATCTTCAAGTATTAACACACAGACTAGTGGAGTGGAGAGAATGCAAATCCCGAGATACATAGAAAGGCAGTTTTTCCCTTCCCAAGAAATAAAAAAATAGTTCTGGGTCACTAATATCTTAACGTTTTTGTTGATTTCATGAATTAGGATGTGAAATACAGATCATTGTAAAAATAATACACTGTTCATAATACAATGTGCTCAATAAAAGACAGAAAATGGTCATAAAAGGGGTTAAGATATTGCATAGTGTTTTGTTTTGTTTTGTTTTGTTTTTGAACTCAATTACAAATTATAAATGAAAAAAATTAGTGAAACTCAGTAATGTTTTATGCAAAGAACTTCCTGTGTCTTTCAGGAATTGCTTTACACAGGCATTTGTATCCTGTGTCCCATGGAGGCTTTAGTTTCTTTCATTAAAAATGAAGAAGGATTTGCTGTCCCAGAATCCTGTAGCACAGCTGCGTAAACTGCACATGTGTTCCATGGCTGCAGTTTTAAATGAAAGGTGGTCAAAAACTGACAGAATTTTATTCCATGACTCACCTACTAAGAGTTTGCTTTCTTTAAATTATGATTGGGTGTGTTTTGTTACATGCTCGTGGTCTGACCAATGGCAATTTTCCTTCTCTGTTGTATTCATGTAGGAGTTACAGTAAAATGTAAGTGTTGAAGCGTCTTGCCCAGAGATGCCCTTGCATTTTTGCTTAGATCTCTTTGCTCAGTAGATTGTTTAAGTTTTATTGGAAATATAGTAGCTGGCTTGTTGTTTATTTGCTTGTTTGTTGTGCTCAACCTGGGCTTTGAATAAGAGAAGATCTTAGCCCTTGCCTGGGAGAGTCTATACAATTTTGGAATTCTGCTGTGCTCATTTTTAGAGTCTTTCCCTTCTGTTTTTGGACTGAACAAGTTCATTTGTCTGCCCTCCAATTCCACGACTTTATCATCTATCATCTCAATTCTAAAGTTCATATATTGAGTTTTTATTTTACAATATTGAATTTTTAGCACCATGATTTTCTTTTGATTTCATTTTGATGTGGTTTTTCCACTTTTTAGGTGATTTAAAGAATTGTAATTGAATTAGGTTGCTTATTACAACTTTAAAATTGCTTCCAGATTAATTTTGTCCTCTATCAGATCCCTGTCTTCGATCTTTTCTATGCATGCTTTGCTTTCTTCTGATATTTGGCTGAATTTTATTGTATTCTAAGCATTATGTGTGTTTTGATTGTTGATTTATATCATCTTTTAAGTCCATTGCTTACAAGATACACTTCTCCATAGATGATTGTACAGTTTCTGGCCCACCTTGATGGGCTGTCTAATTGCTGTTAGATGATTAGAATGCGTGACTGCTACTATTTTATTGATATTTATCTGTTGATGCTAGAGGATCCTTACCTCTGTAATGTGGAGGGGCATTCCTGTCAGCGAGTATATTTTATAATATAAATTTTATAGAAACACATTTACATGATATCCAGATAAGAGATAATTGATGCATTCATAGTTTGGAAGAAAATAAGATGTTGTTTAAGGGGAAAATGTATTTAAATTGGTATTTTTTTGCTTAGAAAATATTGGATACTAATTTGATTAATCTATAACATTGTAGGCATAAACTTTATTTTGACAGTCATGTTTCAATTGTAAACAAAAATTTCTGGGATTTGAAAAGAATGTAGTAGGTACATCAACTTATTGTCATCCAACTGTGTGAAGTGGGTGGGGAGCAGAAAGAAATACATAAAGACAGGTAGAAGAAAGAGGGAGGGAAGGGAAATTAGAGAGAGAAAAAATCATAATAAAACTCACCTGGAAATCCCACAGTGAAAGGATCTTCAAACTTAAACACAAGTCTCTCTGACTCTTACCCTTCCTGCATTGATAGACATAGCTTATTTAAGAATGCGGTAAAATTGCAATGTCATCCAGTAATTACCATTTATTATATGTGTTTTACATAAATAAACTCTACTTATTACCAGATAAGAATCTAATAAGTAAACAGACAAATGAACCTCATACTTTCCAGTGAAGAAGAAAGAACAATAAAAATATGTGAATGGGAAAATAAGTTCAACCTCTAGAGCAATTGGGAAGATGTCAATCAAAGTTACAGTGACACTTGGGTGTCCACTCGATCAGAATGGCTACCACCAGGAAATAAAGCAAAACTGATTCTGAAAAGGCTATTGGAGAAACAAGCACACACGTACATTCTAACATGGTACAACTAGACCACTTTGGCAGTTATACTCAAAATAGTAAAAATGATTTTGTAATAGAGACCTCTGTTGTTTGTGTTACTACATCACTGATCACAATAGCCAGCTTAGAGAATCAGAGTAAGGGTCTATCCATGCATAGTGCAGAATGGTTTATCTCTAGGAATCTAATAGAAAGAAGCCGGACTTGGGATAAAAAAATGTCTCGTACTTTCTTCCACATATGTAAAATGAAAGATGTAAACAAGAATCAGAAAGAAGATTCAACAAGGAGAGTGGTAAGATCTGACCAATAGAAAGAGTTTCAGAAGAAAGGGTCTAGACAGGAAATGAGGAGGGTAAATGTGATCCAACTGCTTCACAAACCCATATGGAAATAAGAAAAGAAAGCCTACTGTTTCGTGCAAATTATGTAAACTTACAACAAAACTAGGTAAAGATTTATCTTTACTACTTTTTCTAATAGTAGCACTTAATAATTTTCAGACTAAATAGAAGAGCCATACTAACTCATAAAAAACATTTCTTAACAGCACACAACAAATTAAATAATATGGTTTATATTATTATTATTATGGTTTTACTTATAATAACAAAATTCATTACAGTCTCTGGGGGCCTGAGACATAAGTCAAAGTTGAAGCATATTGTTTTTTATTAGAGGACAAAATGTTGTTTGGGGGAATTATCTGATTCTAATAGTCCTGTGGAACCTCTTCAGATTGAATCATAGCTTTACATTTAAATTTTAAAATTAAAAATAATAAGTGAAATTTGTAATGAAAGGTTAAACCTCAAGGCTGTAAAATATGAAGCAAAGATGCAGTAGGCAGGCTTTGGAGCATCCAGAGCTTCTCCTTCACTTTGTCAGACCCTCAATCTTCAGGATCTTGTCCACTCCCTATACCATTCTCCCCCAAAAGTGGCTCTACATGTTAACCAGGTAACCTTGTTTAAACTTCAGGGACCAACACTGCAAACTACACAGTCTGTTCATGACCCAGCTTAGAAACCATACATGATTGTGGTGTCTTATTAGATTGCCAAAGATGTCACAAGGCCTGGGGAAGTCACTGGGAGAGAAGTGATTATCAGTATTAATGGAAAGAGAAGCACTTGCTAACAGGAACGATGATCAATGGGTGAAAGCCACACCATGATATTTCAATAAACATAAACAAATACTCATTTGTATTAACAAAACATCAGGTTTGGGATAGATGCATCAAAGCAGATTCATGGGAGAAAAGAGAATGTAGAATGTAGACTTCATTACATGTGGGAATCTGCTTCATCTTCTGGACTTTTCCCACTGTTGGAAATTGGTTCTAATGCTTTGACTCAATCGAGAATGTAAATGTCCAAATGATAAATGTCTTTGTCTCCAGTGTTTTTGATCTGTCAATAAAGATGCCAGCAGCCAATGGCTGGGAAAAGGGAGACAGGACAGGACCCTTAGAGTTGCATTCGCTAGGATGCAGGAGGAAGGAAAGGAAGGTTCACTAGGATGCAGGGAGAGATGGATGGGCAGGAGAGCTGCAGGAGACAAAGCCAACCAGGCATGTGAGATTTCACGTAAGTAGACACTGGCCACTTCCCTAATTGGGCCTAGTGTAGTAGGTAGAGGATTAGAAGTTCCCAGTCATTGAGTTAGCAAAGACATTTTAAAATTAAGCTAGTGTGTGTGTGTGTGTGTGTGTGAGAGAGAGAGAGAGAGAGAGAGAGAGAGAGAGAGAGAGAGAGAGAGAGAGAGAGAGTCTTTCGTTCATGGATTCAAAGAGCTGTTGGGCAGGCCCCATGCTACATCCCAACTTTATCGACATATAACAATTTTACACTTTTTTCAGGGGATCATGTGAAATTGATATTTCCACATGGTAGAAGACAGGGTAACTGAGTTCTTGCCCCTTACATGTTATGTTTAACATTTATTTATTTGTGCTGGAAGTTTTCAAATTCCTCATTTCTAAATAATTAAAATAATAAATGACTCTTAAGTGTTTCTAAAGATAAATTCACATAGCAAAACATAGAAAGTTCAGTTCTCATAAAGTAAGAATTGTTCTTAGGTGGTTTGAAATTAATACTAACAAATAAAACTATTTCTCCCTTATAATCAAGTAGTGGAATATTTCATCAAAGCCAAAGCAATCATGGGAAATATAATAACCCAGAGCTTCCTGCAAGGCTTGAGCTGCAACTAGATCAGGGAAAACCCATCTTGCAAAGATGTTCTGTCAAATTTGTAGACAGACTGCAATAAAATAATTGATGGGGGCTGACTGGGAAATGGGTCTCTGACTCCCGTGCCTGCTCTTGGGACTCTTTTCTTCCTGTTTGGTTGCTTGCCCAAATTCAGTATGATTGCCTTTGCTTCATTTTATTATATTTTATTTTGTCATGCTTGGTTGTTATCTCTGAGAGGCCTGTTCTTTTATAATTAGAGACAGAAAGGAAGTGGACTTGGGAGGAGGGGATGTGTGGAGGGTCTGCAGGGAGCGGTAGGAAGGGAGACTATAATCAGGCTATACTGTATAAGAGAAAAAAAAATTATGTTCTTTAAAACATTTTCTTGGTTCTTTGTGATGCTCATCTCTCCCTCCTTTGTGATGTTCCACTCATCTCTCCTTCCTCTCCTACCCACCATCCACCCTTGAAACCACCCAACTAGAGGAAAGAAATTTCATTGTGAAAGCTGTAGTGTGTCAGAGTGTGTCCCACAGTTCACCCTACTGTCCACACTCCTTTACTTGCAAGTGTTCATTGCAATGACATGCTGGTCTTATATGAGTCCTCTGACTTCTGCTATTCTATCAATATTGGAACCTCACTGGGCCTCCTCTTGGTTTCCTGTTATTGCCCTGTGTCATGGAGATCCTGTAGTTTTGTATTGGTAGGACCTTCCCTTCATATACTCCAGCAGTTAATTCCTGGGGTAGACAACGGGATAGATCAATTCAAAGGCCTCAATCTGGGTCTGAGAGGTATCTGAGCTGCTCAGCCTGCTAACTCTCCCACTCTTACACCCTCACCTGTTTCCCTACTGTCAGGGTCAGCTCTAGTGAGCTGTCCAGGTGAGGTGCTGGGGCTGCTCTCCCAGGTGCTGCAGCAGGTGAGGGACAGAGCTAGCTCTCATGCTCTTAGGACCACTTCATGTCACTGGTGGCAAGGACAAAGGGAGAGGAAGGGCTATCTCCTCAAAGGCACCATCCAGCAAATAAGAAGCAGTGCTCACTCTCACACTCACACACTCAGGGCCTGCTCACATGCAACCCCGACATCTAGGGCCAGCTCTGTTATGCTTCTGAGGTGAGGTACAGGGCCTGACAAAAAAGCTACTTTCAATAAAAGAAAAAAAAGAGGTGACTTTTTAAAAAATAAATTAATACTTATTGAAAGAGTAAGAGTAAAATAATTTTGTTCATACTTTTCCATTTCTTGTTACCTCTCACTAAAAATATTCAGGAGCACTAACAAACACTCATATTACTACAAGTACTCTCATTATATGAATTACTTATTTGTAATATTGCTATTTGGTGATAATCATTAGAGCATCTTAAATTATATAGGATACTCTGGGAATAATTATAGACCATTTTCACATTGGTACATAAGGCATTAAATTAAATTAAATGTACACATGTTTATAAAAATATAAATTTATAATGCAAGTATTCCTAGGTTTTACTATTTTCTTTATATAACTTTCTATTGACACAATCTTTTAATAAGTAGCCATTATGTTTGTAATTTAACAAGGAAAATCAATGTAAACTGGCACTTCCAGTTTGGGCCTCTTATTAGCACATGATGACAGAAAATGTCTTAAATTTCAATATTTAGCTTTATAGTATGTGGATGATGATAATAAATTAAGCTTGATTAGCTTTGTAGTAAATAAGTGGACTAACAAATGTGCAAATAGCTGTATATATTAGTCAAATTGGCTTTCTTAATCTCTGAAGACTATGGTAAGATGGGATTCCCTGCTCTGCTGTTCCCAAAGCACTTGACTTTGTATCTATGTGACCCATACTTGGATTTAGACCTTCCAATGATAAATTGCTAGGGTGCTTAACTGCGACTCAGGTCTAGCAGAAATACAGTCTGCTCTTTGAGCCTGCATAACGTTTGTTGGTCGTTATCTATAAAGCCATTTTTGTTTAAAACACCAGGAAAGCGAGACAACTTTCAAAGCCTAATCTCAAAAGATAGTCCACTGGATTTTTTGATCTTATTGTTAGGAGTCAGGGGTAACTGCTTGTTACAAATCATGGTGTTGGTTAATGGTTCTGTGGCCTCTGGTCAGAGTTCTGTTTTCTCTGTGGGATGGCGTTGTTGTTCTGGGAGAGGACATCAAATGAAGGTAGTAATACTCTGGTGCCCCCCTGCCCTCTGCTTTGACACCCCAAAGGGCAGGTCTCCAGGCTCCTTTTGTGGACAAGTCAGACCAACCACCAGATTTGTAAAGACAGAAAGATCAAACGAGAGCACTGTGTGCAATTTGAAAGTTTCATTCTGAACACAGGGAAAGAGACATGGGGACTTAAATTTTCTGTAGCCAACTGAAGTCTATGATACATACACACAGTGAGTCAGGACCACATTGCTCTTGATCCGTGAAAGAGCAACAAAAGATGGGAACAAGTTGTCAGAGCTAGCCTTTCTCTTTCCATGTGTTTCCAGTGTTAGAATCTGGAGACTGGTCAGCCTGACTTTTTATGCCATGGCCCTGTGGGGTTCTCACCTGTCATCAGACTCTTTGTACCTTGTTTCGAATGAAATTAGAGAAAGCCAGGATCTCCATGACCTGACCTGAATTCCTCTCAGCAGTTACACATGCATCCTGTTTTCCTTTCACAAGCACTGCCATGTTTAACGCCAAGTATAAGGTCACAGAGGAAGTAAAATGAAAAGAGGCCAAGGAACGCTGATCTTCAACTTCAGTACAGCTCACACTTGCACTGAATTTCATTTTCTGGGAATGGAAATGGTCAAGTTTTCTCTGTTTTCTAATCTTCTCCAAATAGAAAACCAATTTCAATTTGAAAAGATCCCTTAGACCCTCTTGTCCTGGGATTTGCATTTGCCCCCGAGACTGACGGAAAAGAGGAGAGGTGGGGCTGTAGCTACAGAATTCAGCTGAAGGGATCTGATTTATTTAACACAGAGCAACATGTTAACAGCTTCAGAAATAGAGGTATTGGTCTACGAAGTCTGTTTCACAAGGCAATTGCGATTTCAGTGTTTCCTGAAACACTGATCTGTGAAGAAAATCGTTTTAAAATATACACAGAAAATAAAGAAAATTAATTTTTAGGAAGAATCCAGGGGTAGGCAAATGATTGCAGGATAGATCACGACCCCACACCCACTTTCTACAACTACAAGGATCCTCTGAAGACATGTGGTTTTTTACTACATTATAGAATGTTGAAGCCACGTTTGAATTGAAGTAAATAATTTCATTACTATAAGCACAGTAATAAATTGGCTTTGAGTCCCATGCATTCCTCCTCTCTTTAAGCAACTTTGGGTCACAGGGTCACTACTGCAAGGCTTCTCGCTTTTCTGAATCCTTGATCCAGTCAACACTCACAAATACTTTAGGATGAAATATATGTCCCTGACTTGGTGTCACAGGCACATGTAGTTAAAAAGAGATCCCCAGCTGATTCAGTACTCCCCTGCCTGCCTCCTTCTGAGACACTCTGGTGTAATTCAGCTCTCTATGGCCTCTGCTACAGACCCTGCTCCCATGTTACTGCACCACAGGGAAGGGCAGGCAAAACCTGAGGATTAGTAGCCCAGAGAATTTATGGCATCCAGACCTAGAGGTGACCACAGATGCTTGGCAATCCTATGAGATTTTCTCCTCTGGCATATCTCCCATTATCTCCACAATGACTGCAGCTCTTCAGTTCCCTCTAATCCCCAGCTCTGGGAGAGTTCTTTGCCCAGCATCAATTTTTCCTTCCTATCCTGACTTTTTAGACTTCTCCAAGACTGTACAGCCACACCCTTATACTCTGAACAGCACGCATGCTGAAGATTTAGTAGACATACCTTTGCTTTGCTCCTACATAGAGATGAGCACCTACCTAGATCCTTAAGAACAAATGCTTTGGTGTCCATATGTGCATGTGCATATGACTTTAGACAATTTCTAATCCAAAATTCTCTTCTCTTTCCAAATTAACAATTTGTATTGCCTTTTCTGTTGTAGTTGATTTTGGGTTTTATTTTTCATAAATAATCCAGTCAGTTATTTCTCTTCTTTTGAGACGGGGTCTCTTACAGCACAGGGTAGCCTCAAGCTTGGTTCATCCTTTTTAGTCTCCTCTGCGCTGGCATTGCAGTTCTGTGTAAGCATACTGTTACTGGGAGTGCCGGGGATTGAACCCGTGCAGGACAGGCAAACACTCTTCACCTGAACTACACCTACAGTCCTTCACTTCTTAAAACATGAAGCTTGGCAGAGTTGTAGTTAATCATAGGCCATTAGAAATCTGTATTGGAAAACAGAAGAAAATCAAGAAAGATGAACANNTGTGGACACTTCATTCCTCCTTAGAATAAGGAACATAACCC
>NC_034593.1:33659342-33660296 GCF_900095145.1 Mus pahari
GGAGGGAGGGAGGGAGGGAGGGAGAAAGAAAGAAAGAAAGAAAGAAAGAAAGAAAGAAAGAAAGAAAAAAAGAAAGAAATCTGTATTGATCCTTCAAGTCTGTTTTGCTCTAAATCAGAAGTGCTTGTAAGGCAATTGTGTTTGAAAAAAAGAAAGAAAGAAAGACAAAAGAAAAAAGAGAGAGAGAGAGATGCTAGCACTCGTGAGAATAAGGTCCAGGGTTTTAATATCAAATGAGACTAAGTAAATGCTAGGAATTTTTTTTCTGAGTCACCTGTACCTTTTCATTGTGGCCCACCGTCCTCATTTCTACTGTATGGACATTAGATAGCGTCTATACTGATCATGCAGCATTGGTTTGGGTCCAGAGCTGTAGTCTGGCTCAAGTAACCTTTGTACTCACCTCACACGGGCATCTCTCTTTTTTTTTTTTTTTTTTTTTCCATTTTTTATTAGGTATTTACTTCATTTACATTTCAAATGCTATCCCCAAAGTCCCCTATACACTCCCCCCCCGCTCCCCTACCCACCCACTCCCACTTCTTGGCCCTGGTGTTCCCCTGTACTGGGACATATAAAGTTTGCAAGACCAAGGGGCTTCTCTTCCCAATGACGGTTGTCTAGGCCATCTTCGGCTACATATGCAGCTAGAGACACGAGCTCTGGGGGTACTGGTTAGTTCATATTGCTGTTCCTCACACCGGCATCTTAAGTCTAATAAGCCCTAGCAGGATTTAGTAACTTACTAGCCATTCTGTCTGATTGTTCTGTTCTCACTTAGTGAACGCCATTGTCTTTATGAATGTGCTCAGTCATAAAACTGGAAACTACCCTAGAGGTCCCTGCTGTTAGTCGGTCTTCCATCATACTGCACGAAGTCCAACTGGACTGTTCCTGCTGTGTGTCTCCAACAGCTCTCTCTCTCTCTCTCTCTCTCTCTCTCTCTCTCTCTCT
>NC_034593.1:33660636-33664742 GCF_900095145.1 Mus pahari
CTCTCTCTCTCTCTCTGCCTCTCCAATCACTCCAATCACTGCCTCAGCTCTTCTTCCTCTGTGTTATTTATAAACTGAAGAGTTCTCTCTTCAGTTCCAGAATTTCCTGTGTTGCAACTAGGAGCATTCTTCAGAAAGAGAACATCAGTGATATCTTCCTGCGTACAATCTTTGGATACTTAACCTGAGAAGGTTTTAGTAGATTGTGGAAAATATTAAAATGATCAATATTTATATTGCAATACACACATATGTGTAACTGAGGAGCCGGAGAGGTGGCTCAAATGTTAAGAGTTTATACTTATTTCTCTTGGAGAGGACCTTACGTGGGTTTTCAAACTTTCATAAACAACTCTCTGTCACTCCAGCTCCTGTGAATCAACCTCTCTCCTGGCCATCAGAGGCACTGCATGCATCTGCACTCACCCACACAAAGATGTGCACAGAGAAGTCAGTCAGTTTTTAAAATGTATAATTAATAAAATTGAGTCACCATCATCCCTTTTCCCACTTATCTGACAGCTAAGCATCAGGGAATTAGGTTATGTATGAAGGCAATGAAATGAGTCCAGAACATAGAACTCGCGCTGACATCAATTATTTACCACTCTTGGCTCCCTTCACTGCTCTGTAGATCACAAAATCAAAAAAAAAATTATTTGCTGATCATATTATCTAGTTTTGAATAAAATACTATCACCAAGTAAAGAAAAGTTTGTCAGATTGTGTGTTGGGAAAATAACAGTATGGAAGGAACACAGGTTCTCATAGGTGTGTCTGTCATTGAGGGCTGCAACTGTTTCAACCACTAAAACACAAGAAACAGTAGGAATCTTTTCCCCACCAGAAAGTTTATCGCAGGAAAAATGGAAAGTTATCAAGAAGATTCTATGAGTTTTGGAATTACAGTCTATCGGTAGTGAGAGGATTTACCCAAGAATAAAATTCCTGCTTGACATAGTGACTGATCACAACAGGGCTGTCCTGTTTTGCAACACTTTTAAGAGAATGATCATCAATAAACTCTGAAAAGAAATAATAAAAACATACCTCATTTTTATGTCACATTTTTCTACTTATATTTGTAAAGAGTTATATAGCATGCATACTTTCTTTGGAAATATGTAATATTTTTATACATAAAATGAATGGAAATAATATATAAAATCGATTTATAAGTCCAAATAAATGTTTTAGGTTGGAGATTTCTGCATGAAATGTTCCCATGTAGACATGAAAACGTTCTGAAGGCAGCAACTTGCATTATAGAACTAGGTGTCTTTCATGATGATATGAGATTCTTCATGTACTATCCTGTTAAACCCCAGCTAAAGTTTGAATCGTGAATATATTACATGAAATATTTCCAAGCACCTCAAATTTTTCTGGATATAGCACACACATCATGTTACGTTTACCTTATAGATTTTGACCCAGTTAACTAATTACCACCAGTCCAGTGCTGACTTACCTCCAACATGAGCATTAGCATGAAGCTCAGTCACCTGACCTCTTCTCCTGGAAATCTGTTTAGCATTCTCCACATATCTCTGTGGCTTCTCTTTCTGCCATCAACACTTTTTTTCCATCCAATTTAAGGATGTTTCTAAAGACACAAATCATAGTTCAGAGCACGGGGCTGAGATGAAGACTCATATCCATTTCAAGTGATCATAGCTCACTCACTACATACTTGGGCAAGACTTTAAAATTGAGGTGGCAGGGAGGTAGTTACTTCTTTAAAACCCAGATTATAAAATCACAAAAACTAAAATAGCTAAAATAATAAACAAAAAACTAAATAGTATAAAATTATTTAAATTAACAACAATGACTGGTACATTCCATAACAAAATATCTTTTTGAAATACAGGTAATGATAGGTATCACCCACAACATTAAAAGACAAAGTACATCACCAGTGTTAGGCCACGTGGGGCACATCTTTAAGCCAAGCATTCCAGAGGCAGAGGCAGGCAGATATCTATGAGTTTAAGGCTGATCTCGTCTACATACTGAGTTCCAGGGCTACATAGTGAGATATTATCTCAAAATCAACAAAGAAAAGGAAAATAAAACCTCAAAAACACATTATTAAAGAAAATTAATTAATTAATTAATTGAGTTTTTGAGACAGGATTTCTCTGTATAGCACTGGCTGTCTTGGAACTCATTCTGTAGACCAGGCTGGCCTCCAACTCAGAAATATGCCTGCCTCTGCCTCCCAAGTGCTGGGATTAAAGGCATGTGCCATCACTTCCTGGCTTTTTTTTTTTTTTTTTTTTTTTTTTTGCTTTTTTTTTTCGTTTTTGAAGAAATTTCTTTATACCATTCTCATTGCTGCCATCTCATTTAAATTTTAGCATATATGTTATAGTTAGAATTTTGTGATACTACTTAAGTTCTTACGAAGAAAATGATTGTTATAAAGACAATAAGGATTCCATATCCCCAAATACACAGAGAAACACACTCATATTCCCACAGTCTTCAAAGATCTCCTTCAAACACAATGCAGAGCCTCTCCTTGAATGAATGTCAGTAGACTCACCTCACACATTCTTCACTTTCGGGTTTTGTTTTGTGACTATCCATTGTTGTGGACATCAAGGATGTTGGGTAATTTGATAATGTTAAAGATGCCATGGTTTATTTTACACAGGCCCAATGCCCATATCTTTTTTCTGTTAGTGTGTGTTTGCATGTCTCACTGTGAGACCAACATATTTCATGATGTTTACTTCTTTGCTGCAGGAACTCTATGGATGGGAACTAGATGGAAATACAAATGTTGAGTGTCTTGGTCAATGGAAACAGCATTTCATACTTGTCTGTTAGGTTGGCCTTGCGCTTTGAAAACCTTAAGGCATAAGTATGTTCCAATGCCTGAAGTGGGAAAGGAGATCAGAGAAAAACATAGAAGTCACATAATGTGTGATAGTCCTCTTCCACCTTCAGACCAGAAACAGGACCAGACCAGCTCAGGTGACTGCCCAATTCCAGATGTTCCCTCTTCAGTAAAGAAAAAGAGACTGGCCACTTCTGGTGGTTGCTGCTACCAAGAGTTAGTTTTTCCTGTAAGAAAGTGGGTGCTTTTGAATGGTTGAAAGTTTGTCACTGTTTACATAGCATTAAAATCCTATGAAGTGTCATTCATCCCAAGTTTTGACATTTAAGACAACTTATACCACACTGTTGGATTATATTTCATTTTTCAGTGGGCAGTAGAAACTATAGTATTTTTTTTCTATTTTACACGATAAAAATCACAAGGGACCCAAACTCATATTCCATCAGTTCCCCACTAATGACTGGGCCTGGAAGATGTGGTCTGGTCAAACACAGTGTCTTTCTCATCTCTCAAAAGAGAAACTATAACTTTGTAAATGGCCTGAATTTTGCAATTTTCTTCAAGTATATGAAACTTCTGAAGCAAATCTATCAGTATTCAAAATTGTGGACTTCAATCTATTCTTGGGTTTTAACTCTTATTCTTAATATAAACTTGTGAATTTAAAAATTACTGTAAGTAGCCCTCAGGTTCATAAATGTTAGTATTTTTTAAAGGTTCAGGATATGAAAAGGTGAGAAATATTAATTTTGGAGTGCAAGTATTATTATTCAATTTTGTTGTAGAACACAGTACTCTCAGTGAAACAATGTTTGAGAACTGCCTTTGTGTGTGCCTGAGTGTATGTGGGGGTTGGTGTATGTGTGTGTGTGTGTGTGTGTGTGTGTGTGTGTGTGTGTGTGTGTGTGTATGTGTGCCTGAGTGTGTGTGTTTGTGCACGCGCATGCGCGAGTGTGCGTGCGCACACGATTATGTGATTAAATGTATTTTCTGTTGATGTGACTTAGGATTCAGGACCCTGAACCATTCATTGGGTACTATTTACTGCTTCATATAGTTAGCAGACAGTCCAGATTAATAGAAAAATTCCGACGCGAGTGTTGAGTTTTCCACTGTGAAACTTTCAGCAGTTCAACTAGGGTCCATTTAAAGGGAAATTTAAAAGCCTCATGGCTGATTGCCAAAATAAATAAATTAAAATTTGGCAGCTAGAGAGCATTAGGAGTTAATTTTTTAAAAATGAAAGATAGCAGCA
>NC_034593.1:33665327-33676323 GCF_900095145.1 Mus pahari
GTGACCACAGAGAGCTGTCTGCTGGGCTTTACCTGTGTCCTGTGACCACAGAGAGCTGTCTGCTGGGCTTTACCTGTGTCCTGTGAATCCAAACTTCACAGCTAGACACTCGCAGCCTGGGGAACCTTCTAGCACATATGTCACCCTCCCTTTACATGTATATGATTTTATATTTTGTAATGCATTGGAAACATAACTAAGAACACAAAAGTGTAGAAAAGAAGCTGTTAATCGAAAGATTTTCGGTTCTTCTCGGTAGCCACACAGGTTTGTGCTGCCTTACCCATGGCTGACCTTCCCACTCCTTACACTGAAACAATAGTAAAGCTTAGCTTTCTTCATTTACAAGAAATCTGTAGAAATGGCAGAGAGGAAACCCTAGCATCCAAGGAGTCACTATTTACAGAACGCCAGCTGAGTTTTGATGGACCCTTTCCTCCAGTGTGAAGAAGGAGCCATTAGAGTCTGAAAAAGAGTTTTCATGCCACACAGCTGATGCCAGCTAAAACACTGTGTTCCCCCAACTGAGCACCCCCAGTTATTCCTATTTTCCATGACAGTGTTCCGAGGGGGAGATGTGGGCGCTGGCTAGCCTCCCATTGTATGGAAAACCAAACATTTTAAAGTCTTGAGGCCTGAAGTCTCACCAAGAAGTACATCTTAAGGGCTATAAGGGTACATTCCCATGTTGAGCAGCTCCTTTATCTGGGTTCAAGTTTTATTAATTCATAGATGATTTTCTTAAGAACTGAAATTTCTCACAATTTCTGCTATGATTTCATTCAATTTTAACTCACAAAAATATTTATTAAGCAGAGAAGATTCTTCTGATGTTTCACACTATTGAAAGACTTTCAAATTTGCATTATGTTTTAGCAATAAGAGGCAGAAGCCACTAGTAAAGGAAATTAAGACATCAGCGATTCAGACATTATTATATTAACTGTCCAAGAATCAATCTGGTCCTTCACTAACTTTGCCATTGGTTCATAGAAATTATGGTGGCTTGCTGACTGATACAACTGAAAAATGCTGTCATAAAATACAACTTATGTGTACATTTGGGATGTGAGAGGGTCTTTGCAGAGGCAGAGGCATGGCTGCATTTCAATTCTCACTAAAGGTTTTGGCTCTGAATTGCTTCATTAGATTCAGCTGTTTCATTACCAACTGCCTGTAGCCATTTGTCCTCGGAAGCTATGAATGGGCATTTTTGCTAATAATATAGAAAGCTCCAGGTTTTCTTTGTCACATTCACTTAAAATGGTGAGAGAGATGGAGAATGAAAGCATTGCCAGGCCTGTTTCCAAACTACCCCCCTTTAAATGATGCTAGCTATTAAGGGCAATAATCAGCTGGATAAATGTGGTCTTTTCACAACTGAACTGACTGGATACTTTGATCGGCATAGAGAGATGATTCTATAAATTCTCATCACAGTTTGACAAGTGTGTGAGATGCTTTATGTGTTAAGTGAGCCAATATTTACATATTGCCTCCACATGCAGAAATATCACACCAAACCCAGAAGTATACTAAAGTATCACCTGTTAATTTAAAGCAAATTAAAAAAAAAAAAGCCAGGGCATTTTAATACGGACAAAATAACCCATATCACTGTACAAACTGATCAATAAAAGAACATATGTTTAATGATTTTTATTACTTAGACACAGAGCTAAGAACGATCATATTGCAATGAAGTTATACATATGATAAGTCAATTAGCATGGCTTTCCATATGCATTCTCTACCAGGCCATGTGGCGTAGCCTCCTATGGAAGTCTGGAGCCACTGGGCTTCCTATGTCAATACAGTTACACCCATGCCAGTATAGCTAAATAGATGGTACTGTGGAAACTCATTAACTAAACCAGTAGTGTCTTTTATTTTACTGTATGCTTTCCAAAACCAACATCACTTATGGTCTTTACAATAATTTCTCCAAATCACAGCCTGTGATCTTCCCAAGCCCTGCTGTAACCATGGAGAGTTTAATTAGCTAAGTTATTTTCCCATCTTGTCTTAATCTTGGTAGTATTTTTATATTTCTTCATTTTTTTCCCATTTTAATGACAGACATTCTTTATTTTCAGGCTAGCTTATTTTTCTTGGAGTCTGATACCAGCGCTCTCTAGTCACTTTTTTAGCCTCGCCAGTATGGCACCAGTACATTTGAATTCTTCATGAGTTTTTGCCTTATATAAGGGTGATTGATTCCGACGCCTGTTTCCACTTGCTGAGACCTTTATAAATTCAATCATGCTCTCCTTAATGATCCACCTAGAGTACATTGAAAATAGTATTTTATGTGTAACAAAGACATTTGCTATTCTTGTCCAGTTAGTGTTCATATCACAGTAGCTGAGAGTCTAAGTCCCATGAAAGTCATACTAAAGGGGACAGTGGGACAGTTATGATGCCGTCTGCTGAAACTGGGTTCATTAATGTATTAGAGTGTTCTGTTGGCTATTTTTCCATTCATGAAAAACACTAAGGCTATTTATTATTAGAAAACAAGAGAGAGATGTAAACACCACCATTGTATTTCAGACATTTGCTATGGTGCTACTGTAAGACACGGATCAGATGCCGTGGTGAGGTCAAGATATCAAGTTGTGTGACATTCATGAAAACAGAGAGAATAGGTGAAAGTCATAGTAAATGTTATGAACTTCTGAAATGTTGATGTGACTGGTGTTCTGGAATTCAAAACAGAAATGGCACAAAGGATGCAAATTCCTCTAAGCAGACCCACCTGATGAATAGCATGAAAAACATCAGCAAGACAACTCCAAGTTTTGATTAAGTTATCTGCTAGAGGAAAAGCTACAGAAGAAAGCAGCATGAGTCATGACAAATGGGTCTTTTGTTTTGTTTTGTTTTGTTTTGTTTTGTTCTGTTTTGTTTTGTTTGGTTTGGTTTTTCGAGACAGGGTTTCTCTGTATAGCCCTGGCTGTCCTAGAACTCACTCTGCAGACCAGGCACCTGCCTCTGCCTCTGCCTCCTGAGTGCTGGGATTAAAGGTGTGTGCCACCAAGCCTGGCACAAATTCTTTCTTAATATAGGAAGGGAGTTAGAGGGCTGGCTCAGTGGTTGAGAGCACTGACTGTTCTTGCAGAGGACCCAAGTCTGAGTTCCAGCATAGAGGTAGCAGCCTATAACTGCTTGTAGTTCCACTTCCAATGGCTCCAACATCCTCTTCTGGTCTCCTCAGGCACTGTGCACACATGGTGCACAGAAACACATGCAGACAAAACACACATACACATAAAAAATAATAATTTTTTAAAGATTTATTTATTTATTTTATATATGAGTACACTGTAGTTGTCTTAAAACACACCAGAACAGGGCGTCAGATCACATTGCAGATGGTTGTGAGCCACCATGTGGTTGCTGGGAATTGAACTCAGGACCTTTGGAAGAGCAGTTCATGCTCTTAACCACTGAGCCATCTCCCCATCTCTGTGTAGCCCTAGTTGTCCTGGAACTCACTTTGTAGACCAGACTGGCCTGGAACTCAGAAATCCATCTGCCTCTGCCTCCCAAGTGCTGGGATTAAAGGCATGTGCCACCACGCCCAGAAAATGAGTCTTTTAAACAATATATTTCTACAATGAACGGAGGTGTCCATGGAGATTTATTATATGTGAGTTCACATTGAAAGCACACTGGTATCATAAATGAATTGATAGCATATTAACTTGTGAAGCAGTTATTTAGCCTCAAGTTTTCCTCTGAGTTGGAGCTTTTTAATCTTCATAATTATATCCAAATATTTGCTGTTGTCTTTGTAGTCATGAAAAGTGTTCTTTATTACCAGTGGCTTCTTTTGTAGCTTTAATAGAGTTAAATAATAGCTAACATCCTCATTGCCTCTTAGGTGTCTGATCCCTACAAAGGAATGTTCTTAGTTGCTCATGCCTTTCCACAGCTACAAATATTTTCTTGTTTCATCAATCACAGTTGTTATTAAAGGGCACACCACTTACATGATCACTAGTAGAATAGATTAATAAACAAATTAAACTTTACATTTACTATGTTTAAGGTCATAATTAACACTGATGAGCTAGATATTTAGAGTACAGAGTGTGACATACTTCACACAAGAATGAATGTTCAGGTTGTCATTGACACAGGCTGTGGATGGTGACTCCCTTGCCGATGTGACAGGGTGAGGATGTTGAGATGGAAATATCCCATCCATCTGGCACAGCCCTCTGTAACCAGAGGGATCCCAAGGAACGAAACACAGAAGGCAAAACCAGAGGAAAAGATGCCATGAAGTGGAAACCAAAGCTGTGTCATGGACTCTGAAGATAGAGGAAGAACCACAAGCCAAGGAAAAAGAGAGACACCCGGAGGTACGGAGGTGGAACAGACAGCTTCTTTCTGCAGGTCCACCAGAGCAGAGTGTCCTGGTGACGTCTTGATATTCATTCACACTGACGGGAGCATTGACACTTTCACAAGAGAAAATGTCTGCCTTTTACCTAATTATTATGATGTACAGTGCCTCTTTCATGAAGCAACTTCTGATCCTGTGTGAGTTGTTGGCCATGATGGTCACTATTAGTTTATAAACTTTCTGATGATTTTTTTTCCATTCTTCACCCACAGTCTTCTGTGATAATAAATGGAGTTAACAGCTTTAGCAGAGATTCTAACCATATCCCTAGAATGGACATAGCCACATCATGTCCACAAAAGGAACTCCAGTTGTATATGTCAGAGCTGGTGGTCCCATCATGCTCTCTGTTAGTGTCTCCTCCACCTATGAAGTTACTCCAAGAAAAATATCCAGGGGGAATGGGGCTGGATTCCCTTAATCCTTACCCTTGCACTATATAAACTTTAATTACCAGATCATTAAGTTGACTGCTATACTTTGATTAATACACCAATCACTGGTTTCTCAGAAAGGAGACATATTTAGGGTCCCTGACAGATTTTATTGCACATACCTTTAGGGAAGCTGCTTTTAGAGACCACAGAGGCTGATGGAAATTTGCCAGAGGCACAGTCCTGGAAGACTGTAATTAAGGAAGCTTGGGGATGGCCAGCCACCACTAGCCTAGACATAATCCCCCAGACTAAACTGAAGCCATGTAAAATTCTGAGTAATGTTTGAAAGGCGTAACCAGGCAGGACCCCTGGCTACTGTTGGGATTTCGGCCTCACACTGAGGCTGGAGAACCAATCCCTTAGGCTTTCGTTTCAAGTTTAGAATATTTTTGTTTTGTTTTCGTGAATTTTTCCTTATTTGGAACAAAACACAGAATGATTTTTCAGAGCAGTCAGTAGATCAGTAAGAAGGCCCTTTAATTTAATTAAATATGCCTCTGCAACTAATCTTTTCTAACATATTAAATAAGTCAGAAACTATGTCTCAAATTCTGCTACCATCATTATTCAATTGAATATAGCCTGAAAGCCCTCTAAGAAGTTTTCTCTATTGATTCTTGATGTTTGTATAATAATAGCTTAGGTTACTTAGGTTAAAGTCATCATCTGTCTTATATCTTTATGACAAAATGATAAGTAAATTAATGAGGTCCCTACAGAGTTCTCTGACCCTGACAGTAACAGAGTCCATGACAAATAAAAAGGAAGGGTGTTTGGCATGTGTCTATGCATGTTGTCTGGTTCAACGATACATGAACTTCGATATTCAGCATTTATACCACTGCACGAGGCAGTTTTATTACTTATGAAGAAACTGGAAAACTACACTTAAAACATCTTTATTGAGTTTCAAGGTATACACAATCCTTTTTATTTTAAATGCTGGAGCATAACAATGTGCATTTTGCTTGCTTTCTGTGTTTGTTTGTTTGCTTATTTATTTATGTATTTATTTATTTATTTATACCAAGTTCTGGGATCAAGTCCACAGATTTGCATATGCCAAGCAAATGCTCCAAAAAGTGGGGTGAGAATTACTGTGGAGTTTGGGAGGCATGAGTATTGCTTCAGTTACGTAACTATTGTACATTTGGATAGGATTCTGAGTGACCCAGGAAACTACTTTCCCCAAATATATTGACTTGTTCACTTATGCTTGTCTCACAGATTCCCACACTCTGTGTGTGTGTGTGTGTGTGTGTGTGTGTGTGTATGTGTATATATATGTATATATATCTTCAGTGTCTACTGCAGTCTTAGATGCTTCCATGAATGATTGTAAAGTCGCCAGCCTTTCCTTTTCAGCCCTTTGTAAGATCATTGTGTAAACACTGGCCAGTTCATAGGATTCTATAAAGCATGATTTTTGTATTTATGTTTTGTTAACTCAGAAAAACAACTCTGTGAAGGATTGATGAGAAATAAACCAAGCACATGAAAGAAGGGGACGGCCACTTATTTCCAATGTTGAAATAATTGTGGATTTTGTTGGCTGAAGTTATATAGAGGTTTATGCTATGTGATCTAAGGTAAAACGGCTTCAGAGAAATAATGAGATTTCAAAAACTCCTTGCTGAAATTTTCCATGGAGTGTGAAGTGTCTCTGCCTTAAAGAATGTTGTTTTTTTTCCTTGTAGTTAAGAGATCTGGATGCCCCGTGCATTAAGTTTTACTCTAGCAGTGTAATTTACAAGTGCTATGGATATACAAGTCATGTTTAAATATAAAGAAATGCTAAAAGAACAAAAAGGGATATTTTCATTATTATGTTAGCACCTACAGTAGTGTTCCACTTAACGTTTAAGTGTTAATATTATCTAAACATACATAAAATAGTTACATATTCTTCCTTGTATTATAACTAATATTTGTCCTTTAATCCGCTTTTATAAAATACTCTGCTTAAATATTTGACTTTACCCAAACAAACAAACAAACAAAAAAGAATCCTAACCTTCATATTACATTGTTGTCTTTGAATTTAGATATGTTTTAGCTAAGGGTGTGTATTCCTGGCATTTGCTGTGAGTTCTTCCATAGCAAACCCAGGAACCTGGGGAGGTTCCAATACCTTCTCTACCCTTTCCACATAAACACATTTGTCCCTGCATTACGCTCTTTAACCTTCTCTATTAGAAGAGTCCTTACCTGAAATGCTTTTGCTTACAAATTATTTTCCCATATCTGACTGCTATTAGGCTAATTTTACAAAGACTGTTTTTACTGTTGATGTCATATCCCTAGAGGCTGTGATACTCCCAGTTCATAACAAATACTCTCCAAGAATCTGATGGGATGAAGGAGTGAGTTAATAAACTTTTGGAAACCAACAGCACCATAAGTAGCAAGGATGAGTTACATGTAATCCATTACCTTTACTATTTATCTTTAATTTCATCAATATTAGAGAAGAAATTATGATGCTTGCTCATTTTGCTCCATTTTTTTCCAATCAAGTAATGCCAGAAGGACAAGAATGGAAAGAAATGACAACTGGGAGATCAAAAAAACGAATTGTGTAATTTGGAGCGTTTGGATGATCACGAGCATGCTGATATGTGTCACAGGGGGATAAGTTCAGGTTTTGGAAGAGGATTAGGAAAATCTCAACCTTCTCTTCTAGCAATTTCCTATGTAAGCAGATAAGTTGATTTAAGAATAGGTCATTGAAATAGGATTATAACCATTTACTTCATTAAAAAATGGTGATCTATAGCCAAAAGTCCCAAAGCTTTTTTATACCTCTGTGAGCCAAGGAACAACCTCCAAATCTGCTTCAAATCATTTTTGGAAAAGTGATTATTAGATTCCATCAGTCAGGAATTCTATTGTCTGTTATCCTGTGCAAAGAAGAGGGGAATGTGACAAAAAAGCTGCCATAGGAGATGACACACATCTGGACAGACTGGAGGAAAGATTACGAAGGTGATGCTGTCGTGCCGAGAGCAGACAGTGAGCATGAGTCAGGCCTGGTTTCAGTTTCTGTACATCAAGGACACTTCCCTATTATTTGGTTCTATCTCACCTCTACATCTACTTTATTGTGACCTAATGTATAAGCTTCAATTATTAGTTTAAGCCTTACTAGAGATTTCACAATTAAATGTATTTTATTATGCTACAGTATGAAAAGTCAACTTCAGATCTTCAGATAGTTTCCTAACAGCAAGAGCAAAGTCATTCTCTTCTTCATATTTTATAATCATCATCATCATCACCATCACCATCATCATGATCACCTTCATTACTATTTCCTTTATCATTCCTACAAAAAAAAAAAATCATGCCTACAGACTACAATAACTAAAGCATACTGTCAAGACTCTGTTAATTCCAATTTGCCATCAATCCAAATTGTGATTGATCTTCTTCTTCATGCTATAGACAATATGAGATAGATGGTGACTTCAAGGAATTTTAAGAAGAAAGAATATGATCTTTATTCACAAAAAATCATTCAAAATGTGAGTGGTGCATTTCTAGGTTCTTGGAATAAACCAGATCAGCAGTTATTCACTCCGCCTATATCTATTTACACACAGAGACACAGACACGTGGGCATGCATGCCAATTCAAAATGCCGTGAAGAGTTTGCACAGTTGTTAAAATGTATGAGATAACACCATGTGGACGTGACTAGGAAACTTCACATGCATGGGAACTGTTCAGTGAGCAACTTCAGCCCTGCTGGTGACTTTGTGAATCAGTGCAGAGTATTTTTCTCTCTGAATTACAAATGTAAAGGTCACAGGTAACCACTAACAGGTTTGCTCAGCTAATAGCTGACTTCAAATATCCCCTGCTGCCTGTGACTCCTCAACTCAACACAGTCTACTAAGACAATAATCTTCATTTAATAGGACACGTGCAACTGTCCCAGCCTAGTTTGAAAATGGAATTTAGATGAACACTGAAACTAGAACAATTGTTCATGTTCTAAAAGCTATTGTGTTAGACCTTTTTTCCAGTTGAGCTCCTAAAGGGAGGCAGGCTGTGCACAGAGCTCTTGTGTGGGGCTCCTTTAGGAGGTAGCATGACTCTCAAGGCAGGAGGCTGATCCAGTCATGGCTTTGTGTGACATAGTAACATTGTGATTGGGTCAGAAAAAACATCATAAGAAATGGCCAGAATCTGAGTTCGTTATCCCCTGGGGCATTCTGCACTCAATGACACATGTGTTAGGGTTATTTTTAGGGAAGAGGCATGCTGCATTTTGGGTGTTTCTTATTCAGATATTTAAAAAAATGACTTTAGACGTTGTGCATATGTTTTGTGATAGAACACGCATGCAGCTGGTTTCGTCTTATGGTTTTTATTCGTGGTTTAGGAAATAATATACAAATGTCTAGTTTTCTAAAGATGAATCCGAATTTGGAAATTTTACAATTTAGCCATAATTGAATAATTTAGTTTTTGAAGTATCCACCAACTCCTGAAGACATTCCAACTTTCCTTTTTTTTTCCTCCACTAACACAAACTCTACTGATAGAATCAATGAGAAGCACAGAAATAAAAGCAAGGGTCTGTTGCTTTTCCTCTAAGTTTAACCTTTCTGTAATGTGAAAGTAGTGTGGTCCCAGTCCTTCTCCAACTCCAAACTCTGGTCTTACCCTCTGAGCCATCTTTCCAGCTCCAAATTACTGTCTTAATGAGTATTACCTTTACCCCATCTGCAGATCAAAGTGAGGACCCTGTTGTAGACACTTTTCAGGTTCCCTAGATGAATGCAATCCATTCAAACTGTTGTCACTGTTTGTCACTGTTTACATATTTTTCTCCACATCTACCACTCCTGTTCAGGTCTTTTTCTCTCTGAGTTGATGTGTCAGCACACACATAGGACTCCATGTTGCAAATATTCCCTCCCCATCTCTACAAAGGAAGACTGCCAGTTTAAAGCCAGTATGCCTCCTTTTCTACAATCTATCACTTAAATATTTTGATGAGTTTTGTCTTTGATAATGACAGCAATGTCTATCAAACCCTTCCCTACTCTGCCATGACCCTTTCCTAATTATCTTTCCTCTGAATTATTTCTCATCATCTTTCAGACCTGTTTTACTCCAAAGCACATCCACTAACTGGATGTATAGAAAACATTCTTCTTTTTCTTTAACAGAATATTTTTATTGTACCAAACGTTTTGAATGCAAGGAAGGAACACATGCAAAACTATTGGAGCATTCATACCAGTTTGTCCAGTTATATGAGACATAAAAGAACATTTGGGGCATGTTAATGATGTCATTGTCCCTGCCCCAAGTTCATCTGCTATGTTTGTTGTTGAATACCTCTCCTTCGGACAGAGTGAATTAAGCAGCTTAGAGTATCATCTTCTTTTAAACTACCCAGGAGACATAAATAGGCTTTTCTACTTTTATGAAATCTTATAGAGGCTCAAAGCTCCCACAAAATCAGAAGTAGATTATATAACAAGTACGCTATGCTGTCTTCTGTGAGTGAAGCCATGGAATGAGCTCTGAGACGTGTGGCTAATGTGTGTGGTACCCCTCACATAAGGGTCATCAATCATACTTTGCCATTTACAGTGTTTGAAGAATAAGCCTCATGGTTGTTAGCATGCATGAGTAAATCATTAGAATCCATGACACACGATTCTTAATGACTGGTGTGAATATGGTTGGATTCTTAAACATGGGGTAACAAAGTCTCCTTATCGAGTTAGAGAGGATGATGACTTCTATAATAGTAGGATAAGTCCAGGCAAGGAACCCATTCTGCTGAATAAGTGGAAAACAATAGATATTGAAATTTTCTGAATACCATAGCAATGTTAAATATCAATATAAGAAACTCTTTTGTGAGCCACCATGCCCAGATGTGAAGTATTATACACAGATACAACATCCCATGTCCAGACATAAGCTCCCAGGCAGAAATGTGAACCATCATGCCCAGGCCTAGTTGTGAACAGGAGGGAGCAGCCAGCCCCAGGAGAGAGCAGCCATGCTTAGGAGTGGACAGTCATGCCCAGGATTGAGCAATAATGCCCAAGTGTTGCAAGTCATACACTGTTTCCCTTCCCTTCCCTTCCCTTCCCTTCCCTTCCCTTCCCTTCCCTTC
>NC_034593.1:33676533-33691798 GCF_900095145.1 Mus pahari
TCCCCTTCTCTCCCCTCCCCTCCACTTTCCCTTCCTTTTCATTTTTTCTCTTCTTTCTTACGCTACTTTGCATATTTTCCCTTCATCCACTCCTTCCTCTCTTGCTCCCCTCCCCTCTCCACCTTCCTTTCACTTTGTGTTTTGTTTTCTCTTTCCTTTTCTCATGCTCCTCTCTACCTGCTCCCACTTATTTTTTCTGTTTCTGTTCCCACCCTCCTTCCTTTCTTTCTATCCCATTTCTTCCCCCATCACGTATCCTGTCTCTACCTCCTCTCCCGTCACTGGCTGAAATATACTGGCCTCTCCTATCTGTGTCTATTCAGATTATTATTATTATTATTATTATTATTATTATTATTATTATTATCATTTAACTTATTTCAAAGCTTCTATAAAAGAGGTGTTAGAAACTAAGAAAAATCTTTTCATCAGTGTTCATTACGTTAATGAAATAATCAGTATTCATAGCAATCTGGAGCATGCAAAAGCTAGAGATTGGAAGGAAGTAAATAATGAACTTATGCTCTCTGAATGGAAGAATCATTTTACTTATAGTGGCTTAGGACAGAATGTAACTGTGCTGTAAATATCAGGGCATATGGGTTTTATCTAAGAATATGTATCTAAAAAATCCAGAAAAATTCAGCCTGGCATCACTTCCTCGCTTGGTGATATTTTTAAGGTACCCACATTACCAAGTTTCTGATGACCAATATGCAGTGACATGTGTGAGATATGCTGAATAACTTAGTGTGACTTTTCCTTTGGTATAAGCATCATTAGAATCTAGCCACCCATGGTTAGAGAAGCCAGAAGGCCACAGCTGGCACAGGCCAGACCAGATGTCTGGCTCTACCCACCACTGTCATGGCATTTAAGAACCACATCTTTATGCTGAGATTTTCAGAGCTTGAGAACCCCAACTATGAATTAGTGAGAATGCTCCACTCTTAGAGGAAAGGACAAAGGTACTGTGTCAGATGTCACTGGAGACCTACCTTCTAGGATGAAGATGTGGCTTGTTTTGTAATGTTAGGCATAGGAACATCTGGACCAATTAAATAGATGTGCATGGTTTATGTGTGTGCTTCTCACACTCCCATTGTTTGTTTAATTCATATTCACACCCTTTAATTTGGTAACAAGAATGTGGCCAATGTTGGATGGTTTAACAGAAAGAGCCCTGCCTTTAAATCCTAAACCTTGTTTTAATTTCCTGTGGCATTCCTCATCTCTCAATATTCAAACTCAAAACTCACAGTTTTAATCACTCGCTGTAATTCTAATTTTCTTGTAATTAAATTTGTAAAGAAGCTGCTTTTCACAACACATGGTGTGAAAGAAAAAAAGTATACTGAGGTGAATATTAAAGAAGATGAGGTGAATTCCTATTCTACTGGGAAGATGGAGTCGTAGTTAACGCTGATAATGATTGGGGGCACTGTCGTACACAAATTTTACATGGGTTCTAGAACTTCGACAACAGGAGAAAATTCCTATCATGTAGTGACTATATAAGTTATATCTTGGAGAAGTGGAATTTGCATAGGATAGACAAGAGTATGTTATATAGGATACATAAGGGGATGCTGCATAGGATGATATACAAGAGGATGCTGCATAGGATACACAAGGGGATGGTACATAGGATACACAAGAACATGCTGCATAAGATAGATGAGAACATGCTGCATATGATAAAGTAGAGCAGGGGATTAAGACTTAGTTCTTGACAAATTTCAACATTACAAGACTCATTTTCCCACACAAGTTTAATAAATGAGAACCTGAGGGAGCAGTGTTCCCGAGAACTAATTTTCCGTAACATCAGAGATGATATTTTAGTCCTGAATCATATTGTTAATAAAAATATGCTGACATGAGAGCCAGAGAACATTCCTATTAGTGTGGCTGCAGGGAAAAGAAACTGTGTCCGTGAAATGGGAAGGCTCATGCAGGTAAAATATTTAATATGATTATTTGAGTTCTTCCACAGTAGGAAGCCATGCATGACTTCATACAAAGCTGATTATTTTGTAAGGAATTTCTGTCAAGTTAAGTGAGCAAAATGGAGAAGAAAATTCCCATTTTGTCTGTGGTCATGACTGTGTTTCTTTATAGAAACAACTCTTGTCCCTTCGTGCATTATCATTGCAATAGTTTTTGTTTTCATATTCCAGAGCCCACTGGGGGAAGGAAGGGGCACTGGAGGTCAGGGTACAGTGGATTTGTAGCCCTTCCTTGGAAATTAGGGAAGCAGTGAGATTACAGAGAAAATACCGACCTTTACTCTCATTTAAAGTTTATTTAGTCATTTGTCCATGTACATGCCTGTGAGCGGGTGTGTGTGTGTGTGTGTGTGTGTGTGTGTGTGTGTGTGTGTGCCTGTGTACCTCTCTGTGTACCTTTGTCTCTCTGTTTCTCTGTGTCTCTCTGATTCTCTCTATATATTCCTGTGCTTCTGTGAGTGCCTCTTGTACCCCCTTCCCCCCCCCCTCTCTCTCTCTGTGTAAAAAATGAGGACAGAAAATAACTTACAGAAATCTGTTCTCTCCTTGCATCATGCGGGTTCTACTGATTAAACTTAGATCATCATATGATAGCAAGCCTTTACCTTTTAAGCACATCATGGCCCAATAAACCTCATTTTAGTGGATGAAATATTCTGAATTTGAAGCGTAAGACATATGCCTTTTCCATGAAGAGGCCAGATGTTTGCTGTTATATCTGACAACCAAATATTAATCTCTTCTTCGTTTTGAAAAATAAATAACATGTACAATGGGTCTTGAGTGTGCAGAAAGTCAAAGTAAATATTGTAGATTTAAAAATGAATTATGATTCTCTTTGGTCTGTGCAGCAACGTGTTCTAGAACAAGATGAAGCTGTTTGCTTCCCTCTCTTGTAGTCCGTGTTCATCTAAGAGAAGGGCAAGAGAACTCACTGTGAGCAGAAACTTGCATGTGCCAGACTGAAAGCTGCTAATGGATCAGACAGAAGGATGTTTGATGACTTCCACGTTCTAAGTGTTGGTGGAATCCATTTCGTCCTGATTGGGCAGTTATTTTCAGCAATCAGGTGGAAGATGCTGCAGCCTTTTAAAGTCATACGGGCACATATAATATCTTCCCTTTCTGATAGATCAAGTACAAGCTCTTTGCTGAACAACTTGCGGACACTACTTTTCTGGACCATTCTATTAAAAGACAGATACCACAGTGGGTAGAGCAAGATAAGAGTGGGCAGACAGCATGGATGGGATACAGTGAATGGTTTCCTTATCGCATCTTAGAAATTAAAATCCCCACTGTGTTGTGGAGTTGGCAGAATAACTGGGCCTGTGTTCTTCTTTTCAGCAACATGCCTGTTAGAGTGTTCACAGGCTCTCTTCTAGCTCACCATACAGATGTGTGTGATATATTCATGGAGTCGCTCACTGCCTTAATTAGTGTCTATGAAAATAACTGTAACATCCATGTTACAAACTAAATGTGACTGGACTATTATGGTATTATTGCAAGCATTGTTGTCAACCCTGGAGACAAATTCCATTCTCACAACGAAGGCCATTGTCTGTATCTACAGCGTGCATCGGTCTACATTGTGAAGAACAGTTCTCATGAGTGAGTACCATTTCTTTTACTCAATGTCCCAACCCATTTAGTTTTGCAATCTCAGGGAGATCGTAAGGAAGCATCTGTGATGCCAGTACCAGTCACTAGAAGCTGCTGGCACCAGCAGTGAAGGGGAACCGGGGACAACATGTGGAAGTATGCTTCTCTCCTGAATCTACTTAGTCACAAATGTTTGTCTGTGTCACATGCTGTATTACAGAAGTCAAATTAAGAGTGAAAGGGTGAGAGAGCAAGAAAGATAGAGAGAAAGAGAGAGGGAGAGGGAGAGAGGGAGAGAGAGAGAGAGCAGAGCTGCCTGATTAGTCAGATTGAAAGATTCCAGACCTCCCATCCCAGGATTTCTACCTCAGCGAACCTCCTGGGCATCTGCAAAACACACATCCACATGAAGGAGGAGAGAGCAGAGCTCCTAACCCACTCCTTACCTCACTGACTGTTTTGGAGAGGGCATTCCCAGATGCTGGAAGGCTTTGCATCTCAATGCAGAGGATGGCCATCTGTCCCTGTGTCTGGAAACAATTGTCTACCACTAAAAAGGTAATTTTAATCTCCCTTTATTTGCACTTACTTTGACTTATTTTAGTTAATAATGTGTAAAATTTTTAGTAGGGAACGCTTAGTTAGCTCTTTTGGGGTTTAAACTGTGTCTGTGTTGCCTGTAAGACACTAATTTCTTTTCAAAATCATGTACATGTGTTATCTTCCCCTGCAGCTTCTTGTTGAATGCTACAAGGCTTCAGTGCAATCCTGGATTGGGCTCCAGGATGCAGGTTAAAGCTGAGAAGAAAAGAACAGTACTTGGGGAACATGTCACATACAATCTTTCTCTCTTTTTTAATTAAATTAATTATTTTATTAGATATTTTCTTCATTTACATTTCAAAGGCAATCCCGAATGTCCCCTATACCCTCCCCCCTCCCTGCTCCCCTGCCCACTCACTCCCACTTCTTGGCCCTGGCCTTCCCCTCTATAGGGCATATAAAGTTTGCAAGACCAAGGGGCCTCTCTTCCCAATGATGGCTGAACATGCCGTCTTCTGCTACATATGCAGCTAGAGACACGAGCTCTGGGGGTACTGGTTATTTCATAATATCGATCCACCTATAGGGTTGCAGAGCCCTTCAGCTCAATGGGTACTTTCTCTAGCTCCTCCATTGGGGACCCTGTGTTTCATCCAGTAGCTGACTGTGAGCATCCACTTCTGTGTTTGTCAGGCACTGGCATAGCCTCACAAGAGGCCATGTCTTTAGCAAAAATAGTACAGATTCTTTTTAATAATGCATCTTCATTAAATATTCTTTCATGTTGAGTTGAACAAAACACTTTGATATCAGTGGGTATTTAAAAATAACCTTATGTAGTTTAAGAATATCATAGGTTGGTTCTTAAATATGTAATATTTCAAAACTTCATTTACATTATTTTTATAGAAAAAGGCACACAGTATCACTCCAGTAATAATGTGAAAGTGCTTGAATATTCAAATTATAACAAGTGATTTTTAGGGTGTCTATTATATGACTACCAAGGATTTGAGAGCAAGGGGAATGGATCTGAAGCCACTCCCCATTTCAGCCATCCCAACAGTTGCAAACCTTTAATAGCTTCCATGTCCTTTTCCCTCAGTCCCCCACATGATTTTCCAGAGGAATGGCTCCATCTAAATGGACACTGCAATGTCATATGGACATTATGTCTATAGCACCTCATCAACCTTCTACTCATGTACAAATTACACTCACAGGATTGGGATGTAGGTAAGACAGTAGAGTGCTTGCCCAGCATAATGATGCCCTGGATTCCATTCTCAGTGCCATATAGACTGGGCATCATGAGGTGCACCTATATCCTAGCACTTGGGAGGTAGAAAAGATATTCAGAAATTCATCATCCTTGTGACTCAGTGAGTTCTATGAACATACACACATTGCATCTCTCTTAGCTAGCACTGCCTCATTTGTCTCACTTTGTCATGTTTTTTTTTTCCTTTCATCTTAGTATCTGTGGGACACTTTGACATAAATGTACTTCTACACATTTTCTTTTCTCTTGCATATTCAGGTCACTCACTGTAGACAATATTTTTCCCTCAGATTGTGCCAGTGCATGGTGGCAGTTTGAGGAACTCCACTATTGCCAACTATAGTCAATGATATATCAAAGCCTCAAGGATCAGTTACAGTCTCAACTCTTCCCAGTCCCTCTGAACCTGCTCTGGACTGTTGACCCTACCAGCTGTAGCTGGATAGCAACTCCAGATACACCATCCAGATACATGTCTGATTTCATATCATGTAACTTGGTATAAGATAATATTTTAATTCTTTATACTCAATTTTACTTGTATTTTCATATGTGATTTAATATTACTTGACACATATTAGCCAGAAGCTAATAATTTATATCACTTTAGAACAACCTGTTTAACATTTTGCTGAAATCTGTTAGCAAACCATTGTTGCTGACAATAACGTTAACTTTTATGATTTTTTGTTTTTTGGATAAGCTAAGAAGCATGAAGATCCCTTTCTTTAGTACCAGCTTTGTCAAGTGTGATTACTTAGGGGTTATTTCAGAATCTAGGACCAGAAATAAGGAAATACTTACACAAGACTGAAAGAGCCAAAAGCACTTGTTAAACGAACAGAGGAGACAATTGAATAGAGACTGGAGTGCCCATGGCCAAGTTGGGAGAACCCAAGCAATAAAATAAATTACTGATAGATGAAGACTCAAGTGTAAAATAAAAACCTAAGAGTCTAAAGACATTGCTGACAAAATAAGTAAATGGAGAATAAATAGATCTGCTAAGAAGAAAAATCAAATCATTTGTGGGGTTGCAAACCTTGTGCTAGTTTCCCAGAGAAGCAAGGGCAATATGAACAGAGGAAAGAGGGACAGATTTTTAAGTTATCTCCTGCAATTCTGGAAGCTTGACTAACCGAAGACTGTAGGGAAGGATAGCGACAGCCTGGAATCTGTGACAAGTTGCAAGGTCATCTGATAACGTAAATCTTTGCTCTGGGAGATCAGTGTTTTCCTAAGACCGTCAGCTGACAAAGTGCGACTATCTCTCCCACCCTCACACACAATGAAAGCAATCTGCTTACCTTGGTCCATCTCATCCAAGTAATTATAATCAAAGAAATATCCAGAAGACTTATTAACTATATATCCAAGAGCCGTGGCCCAGCCAAGATATTACCTAAAATCAAGCATCCATCCATCAAGTGAGGTCAGTGTATAACAAATTCCTCTGAGTCACTGCTGCCAAGAGGAGAACATCGAGACTATACTATGAGGAAACGTCAGAGAGTGTCTCAATGGTGGGGAGAAGCTCACAGCAGGAGTGATGGGTGAGGTAGTTGGCAGGTACCCTTGATAAGATGTGATGAGAACTGCAATTCTGCTCTGTAGCCTTTCCCTCTCAAATCTACATCTTCAAGCTAACCATGAGGAAAACCTTCAAATAGTTGCAACTGATAAACTTTTATACAACTCTGTTTTCCCCAAGCTCACCAAGCCCACCCCAACCACCAAAGGTCCAAGAGGGCATCTGTACACCACCCAGGAGGATGAAACATATAATGTATACCCTGTCTAGAATTTGAAACCAGCAAAGAGACATCTAGAAGTCTGCAGAACAATTAGAATTTAATTAATAGTAGTATGAACAGTTGTGACTCATGATTTACATAAAGTCCATTGCTCAAATGTCACAGAAACTGGGTGTGGAGTATGGGAAACGATGTGTACTGGCTTCATAAAGTTTATACAAACCAAAAGTAATATATTCATTACAAAATGTAAATGAAACGATGCATAAGCTTTTCATTAGAAGTACAATTCTCATGTAATAATACTACACAGAAAATAGACTTTAAAACTGTCTGGAAAGTCAGAAATGATCTTGCAGGCATGAAGTATAATGCACTCTACCACTTCGCTCATACCTCTATCCAAAGGTGTAAAGTTTATTATTATAAAGCAAAACATCCAATAATTCATTGAAAATAAAAGGCAATAGGTTCATTAAGAAAATTAATGTTATTCAAACCTACAGCCTGCAGGCAACTCATCATTATAAAAAGCTCCATTAAACTTATAATCACTGTAGGAGGGAAGCAATAAGATTCTCCATGGAGAGAACAAATTTTCAATGCGAGAAATCAATATTCTTGGACAGGCCTCAAAAGAAAAGCCTAGAAGGAAAAGAAATCAAATAACCTAACACTGGCAACATGCGACGCCATGTAGTTAAGCCGATGTCTGTTGAATCTGGCAACCTCCTTGACGTTTGGTAGATAAATCTCTTTAGCAGAACTCTCAGGTCAAGTAAAATGCACACCAGACATGTCTGAGCCCGACTGCGTCAGTTGAGGAAGCGCTGTTGGTGGCCACAGACATGGTGGATCCAGGTAGAGGAAACTCTGAATTAGGCCGTCTCTAGTTTAATTCCCTTCCACCCTCAACCCATTCTTTCTCTGAATCCAAATCCAGCACTTTAGGTTTCAGGTTGATTAGACTATACACACTCAGTCATAAATTCAAAAATAAACATGGATTAAGTGTGTGTGTGTGTGTGTGTGTGTGTGTGTGTGTGTGTGTGTGTGTGTGTGCAAGCTAGAAGTGTTCTTACCTTCTGTACAGATGCTTTGGGGGAAATCTAAACATATTTTATCTGCCTGTATTCCAGTTTGTGTGAAGCACCACAGACAGCTGGAGCCCATGCCCACACTGTGAGTCGTTAAGTACCCTATGGTTCTTGTTAAAGGAAATTATGTTCAACTGCATGCCAGGTGGCTCATTCCCACAATGCATTAGGAGGTTGAAATGATGTGTGAGCAAGGGATTTGTGTATATACAATACACACGTGTAGGAATAAAACCTTAAATGTGCACACGCAATAAAAAACAAAACCCTAACAACTTAAGGAAGAGAAAAAAAGAGGCATTAGGCAAGATATGATTTCTCTGCTTTTTATGGTCTTGAGTCCCCTGGGGTTGAACCAGAAAAAATTTTAATAAGGTAATTTATTTTAAACTTTTATTTTACAAAGAAAATACTTTCTACATTACTCAACTTGATTTACATGAAGGCAGCCGGCTTTAAAAAATCTGAAAATACTGTATTCAAACAAGACACTGAGCCTTCCCCGTTTAGAAACTACACACATTTCCATACTTAATGTAAGACTGGCAAATTATAACACTTGCTTTTGGACTATATGGGGACACTAGGAACCCATACAGCCACATCTTAAATGTGTAAACTATTTTCTCATGCACAGGGCACATATGTGGCCACTTGCGTATTTTCTAATCACTACAGTCCTGGAAATTCAAATGAAACAAGTATTTTGTGTTGCATTTTTGAGATAATAATTTAAGGTTCCAGGGTTGTGCTTATGTTTCCGATAGCCTCTTTATTTTATTTTAAAATACATATTAATGAAAATATAATTACATCACTTCTCTCTTTCCTTTCCTTTCTCCAAGCCCTCCTGCTTTCAAATTGAAAAACCTTTTTATTGGTTGCCACACACACACACACATACATATCTTTCTATCTCTATATATCTATCTATATAAATACAACCTGTTGAGTTGGGTTTTGTTGTGTGTTCATATGGTTTCTAAGGTGAGCATTTCTGTATTGGTCAACTTGGAACTATTCCTGGAAGAAGTTAATGATCCCTCTCTCAGAAGTCATCAGTTGTCTTAAGTCAATGTATAAGGATGGGACCCCACTGAGATTTTTTTCCCAGTCCATGTTAGCATGTCTTTTTGACATGGTCGTGGTTCCACTCTTGTTTTTGCAACCATGTCTATGAGATTCATTTTTACAGCAGACTTCCTGGTTCTCTTTCATTACAAGCTTTCTGCTTCCTCTTCCACAATGTTCTCTGAGCCATAAATCCAGGTCCTGTGCTGCAGATGTATCCACTGGGGCTGGACTCCAGACAAGCCATTGATTTCTGCATTATGTCCAGCTCTGGTTTTCTATAATTGTTTCCATTGCTTTAAAAGAATGTTCTTTGATTAAGGATGATAGTTACACTTGTCTGTGGGTATAAGAATAGGATTTAAGATGTATTTAAGGAATTATGCTGGCCTAGCATAGACTTTCTTCTAAGATACATAACCTCACTAGCCTTAGGAAAATTTTGACTAAATTCCTAGTACCAGGTATGATTCACTTCCTGTTGAGAAGGCCTTAAATCCACATAGACAGCTGGTGGTTACTACCAACATGTGAATGCCACTATTGCACCTCAACGGATATCTTGCCATATCAGCTATTGTTGAGGTTCATATTTGTCATAACTGGGTATGAGTATTAATTTCCTCTCTTTTTGGCAGCTTTCACAGTACTTTCTGATAATATGGAATCTATACCATAGTAATGAGGCTTTCAAGTTAGATTCAAGTCAAATAATCAGAGGCTTGTGTACCAGCGATGTGTTTAGCAATAGCGGCTTACCTTCAATCTTTGAGAAATACTGAAGGGTATCAATGGCTATGGATTGCTTTGGGACTCATTGATAGGAGGTTTCTCATGACTTATACTGGGATTTTTTGTTAATCTATGACTCTTGATGGGAGCATTGTCAGTCCCCCATATATATATATATATATATATATATATATATATATATATATAGAGAGAGAGAGAGAGAGAGAGAGAGAGAGAGAGAGAGGCATGCATAAATGCATAATGGGTATACATACACATTTGTGTCTTTTTTACTTGAGACATTATCAAATGACACTGGTGATACTTGTCTTTCCTCTCGCCTCCTTTTATACTAATTTTACCCCTCCCTCTCCAGTTGGGGCCTAACTCCTTGTTCTTTTTTCCCCATTACTCCCCATTACTCCCTTGTATCTCCTATTTACCTCGCAAACCCACTCTCATCTCCAGTGTATGGTTCTGTTTTACTTTCTCGGTTTCTGTAGATTTTCCCCACTGGATACTTACATTGGAAGATTTGGAGCTGAGAGAGAGCATGTGGCAGTTGTGGGTCTTTCTGGGTCTGGGTTACCTCATTCAATAAAATCTTTTCTAGGTTCATCAATTTACCTCTAAAGTTCATGATTTCATTTTCCTTTACAGCTGGGTAGTATTCCGTAGTGTATAGGCGCTCCATTTTCAGTATTAAATCAGCTAAAGGACATTTAGATTGTTTCCTTTTCCTAGCTATTGGGAAGAGAGAAGCAATGAGCATGGCTGAGCAGGTATCTGTGGAGCAGCATGTTGACTTCTTTGGGAATATGCCAAGGAGGAGAAGAGTTGGGTCATGTGGTAGATTTATATTTAGAGTTTGAGGATTCTTCATACAGATTTCTGGATGGTTTCGGCCAACTTGAAATTCTACCAACCTTGATCAAGGGTTCCCCTTTCCCCAGTCTAGCAAGCATAGTTTTATCATTGTCTTATTGATCTTTGTCATTCTGTCTAGAATGAGATAAACATTTCAGAGCTGTTTTCATTTTTCTGACAGCTAAGGGTATTTGAAATATTTACTAGCCACTGTATAACTTTTGTTGAGAACTCTCTGTTTAGGTCCCCAGCTTATTTTTCAAACTTAGGTCATTGTTTCCTTGACTCTGATTTCTGAATTAAAAATATATGATTTAATGTATTCTATTCATTCTAAAGTTTTCTTTTTAACTTAATTTATAGTTTCCTTACGTGTACAGAATTGATTATATTTTATGAGATCCTGCTTTGTCAATTGTTAGCCTTACAGCCTTGGCAAATGGGGTCCTATACAGAAATTCCTTTCCTATACCTTTATCTTTTATAGTACTTCATATGTATTTGCTCCTAACAGTTTTACTTTCTTGGGTTTCAAATTGAGTTCATGGCTCCATGTCAATTCAATTTTACTTTTTTTGTGCAGGGTAATGAATACAGGTCTAATTTTATTTTTCTCCATGCAGATGTCCAATTTTCCAAGAACATATGTTGAAGAGGCTGTTCTTTTTCTGCAATATGTGTTTTTAGTCTCTTAATCAAATATCAAACGACTGTAGTTATCAGTACCCATGCATGAGTCTTCTGGTTTGTATGTCTGTGTTTGTACCAGTACGATATTGTTTTCATTATTACAGGCTTATAATATATCTTGACCTACCGAATGGCAGTGTCTTCAGTATTCCCTTTACTCACTATTGTTTTGTCTATCTGCCATCTTTTCTGGTTCCAGGTAAATTTCAGAATAGTTTTTTCTTTTCTACTTCTGTGGAGAATATTGTGGCCATTTAGATTGGGATTGCATAAATCTGGAAGCATGGTTGTTTAACAGTATTAATTGTATCAATTTAGAAACACAGATGTGTTCATTCCCTAGTTTCATTTTTTAGTACTTTTCTTCAGAAATTAAAGTTTTCATTAAAGAGTTCTTCCACAGCTTTGGTGGGCTTGCTATAAGTTATTTTATTGTCTTTGATACTACTGAAAATGGGAATGTGTTCATGATCTCTTTCTTAGAGTGATATATAAATATATATATATATTTTTAAGTTCATTTGTACCATACCACTTTGTTGAAATTTTTAATTGCTTCTAGAAGTTTTCTGATGGGATTGTTTTATGTATAACATCATATAATCTGCACATAGGGATACACTGATTTTTCCTGTTTGTATCCAAAAAATCTTTTTCTCTTGCCTTATTGCTTTATCTCATATTACTATATTGAAATGAACTGATGTTTTTGAACAACAGTGTCCTGTTACTGATTTTAATGATATTGTTTTGAGTTTTTTTCCATGTTACTGGTGGGTTTGTCATACATAGTCTTTATTATGTTGAGGTCTGTTCCTCCAGTCCTAGTTTCTCTAGGAATTTGATCATGAATGTATGTTAGATTTTGTCAAAGATATTTTTGCCTTTTGAGATCATCATGTGAATTTTTGTCTCTAACTCCATTTATATGACTATTCATATATTATATATTTTATATATTTATGTATTATATTTTTATTGAGTGTTGTATGTTGAACCAGTTCTGTAATCAGGGTAAATTCAGCATGATCTTGGTGGATGAGCTTCTTGACATGTGTGTGAGAAAGTTTGCTAGTACTTTATTAAGGATTTTTACATCTCTGTTCATCAGGAAAATCTGCCTGTAGTTTTGGTTTTTGTTGTTCTTTTTCTGCTTTGGATATTAGAGCAACCCTGGGTTCATATAATGCATACAGGGGTGATACATTTGTTTCTATTTTCAAAATAAAATGTTTTAATTGGTTATAGTTCTTCATTGAAAGTCTAGTAAAAGTCTACTGTGAACCCACTGGGCCTGGACTTTCTATACTCAGAAGGTTTTCATTACTCTTTCAATCTCCTCCTTTGTTATGGACCTGATTAGGTTGCTCATCTCTTCCTGGATTAACTTTGGTAGTTCTGATGAGCGAGTAAATGCACGCATTTCTTTTTAGACTTTCCAACTTAATGGAGTACAGGCTTTTAAAGCTTTATTCGGGGATTGAAGTTTTCATCGTAGAACCATACCTCAGGGAATATACCTCAGCAGGATAAAGGATGGATATGACAAACCCACAGCCAACATGGAGAATAATGGACAACGACTTGAAGTGATCTCATTAAATTCAGAACCAAGACCGAGTTGTTCACCGGCCCCAGACGTTTTTAATATAGGCATTCTAGCTGGGACAAGAAGGCAAGGAAAAGGAACCTTGGAATTTCTTTGGAATCTGTTGTAATGTTTTTATTTCATTCTGTTAATTTGGTTCCTCTCTTCCTTTTAGATAGTTGAGCCAAGGGTCTTTCAGATTTGTTTATCTCCCCAGAAAACCCACTTTTAGATTCACTCTTTGCATTGTTTTCTTTGTTTTAATTTTATTTATTTTTATTTTTATTATGTCTTGTTTTTATTTTATTTTTTAATAAATAAATAATAAAAATTACTTTCTTTTTTTTTATGTCTCGTTATCTGCTGGATTTGGGTTTGGTTTTTCTTGTTTTCAACTCTCGAGTTTTATCATTAGGCCATCTATTTGTGATCACTCTGATATTTTAGTGTCGGCACATAGGGCTTTAAACATTTCTTTCTTTATCTCTTATTTGTGCATTTTACTTTTTCATGTAATATATTCATTGATTTATTTTGAGAATTTCATATATCGAATATATTTTAATTCTATTCACCCCTACTCCTCCTCTAAGTCCTCCAAAATCTACACCCTACCATTGCTTCTCCTAATGTCCAGGCCTTTTCTGGGTTGATAGCCCACCTTTTCCAATATGTGGTACACATACACTCGGTGGGGCTACTCAGTGGAGCATGGTTGGACTACCAGCCACCACACTTCAAAGAAACTGACTTTCCCTCTGCCAGATCCATCAGATTTCCAGAGCCACTTATCTAAGGGGAGAGTCTCACCAGCACTGCTCCTAAATGCTAATGTGTGCACTGGCGTGTCTCTCTAGGAGGGAACATTTTTCAATTGTCTGAATTATTCAAAGGCTCATATCTATCTCAATATATTTTTTTGTGGTCATTAATTTCCACCTTTCTTAGTTCACTTTGTTTACTCTGGAATCATGCCCAAGCAGAACAACAACAAAACAACAATGTAACACAGAAAAGGAAAAGAGGGTGTGTTACTTAAGGTGGTAGAGAATTTTATTTTATCTCAAGTCTTAGAAAGCTATATAGCTTAAGATACCTTGGAATTTTCTGCTTATGAACTGCATTCAGCCAGGTTATATACCCATCTGTAGCATTATATGTTTTCTTGGAGTTAGCCTCTGAATACCACTATTAATTTTACCTTTTCTAGTTTTCTGTTTCATTTTTCCACTTCACCTGGATAAACCTAGCATCCTATAATTCCTCAATAACTGGAGGTCCTGTCATATAAAGGGTATTCTGTAGACCTATAGCATGGATGCCGTGTGGAACTTTGAGAAATGTAAAGTTTTAGATTCCCATCTCAGACTGAGTAGATCACAATTCACATTTTATTTTTTTGTATGTTCTTATGTACATGTTCATTTATCTCCTCCTTTATTGAATGCCCATTCTTTCTTCATATAATATATTGTGATTATAGTCTCCCCTCTCTCTGTTCCTCTCAGTTCCACCCTACCTCTTTTAACAACTGGATTCACTCCCTTTTAATTCCCCATTAGAAAAGACCAGGCTTCTAAGCAATAGCAATAAAACATGACAAAGTAAAATAGAATAAGATAATTTAAAGCCCACCACACTGAAGGTGGACAAGGTAAACCAACTGAAGAGCCCCAAGAGAAGGAAACAAGAATGAAAGACCCACTCATTCACACACTCAGGGGTCCCATAAATTACTAACCTGAAAGTTGTAATGCACGCACAGAGTACCTTGTGCAGACCCATGCAAGCCATATGCTTGTTGGCTTCAGCTCTGTGAGGTCATATGAGCTGGGCTCATTTGATTCAGGGTGCCTTGTACTCCTGGTGTCCTCCATCTTCTCTGGCTCTTACACTATTTCAGTCTCCTCTAATGTGTGGTATTATGAGATCTGAGAAGATAGATTTAATAGAGCATCCCATTTATGATATTATGATATAGTCTCTCTCTCTCTCTCTCTCTCTCTCTCTCTCTCTCTCTCTCTCTC
>NC_034593.1:33691878-33722361 GCF_900095145.1 Mus pahari
CCCCCCCCCCGTCTCCATATCTGGCTGTGGCTTTCTGCATTTATTTATTCCTGTCTGCTGAAGGAGGGAGCTTCTCTGATGAAAACTAAATAAGGTACTCATTTATGAGTGTAGCAGAATATCACTAGGGGTGATTATATCACTACATTTTCTCCATAAGACAAGTAGTACTTGGTTTTGCCCCAAGTCTCTGGAATATCTTGTCTCTGGTTGTTCGTCAATAAAGCAGTATCAAGTACAGGTTCCATCTTGGGTAATGGCATTAGGCTAAATCTGGTATTGTTTGGTTACTCTCAGAAGCCTTGTGCTATCCTAGCATATTTTATAGACCTGACAGCACTGCAGATGAAGGATTTATGTGACTATGTTGGTGTTTACTTTCTCCTTTGAGAGCCTGCAGGCTACCTTTCTATACCAAAGACACGAAACATAGGGTTGAAGGTTCTATGTAGAAAACACCTTGACCTCTCCATGGTCAGGGAACTGTGTGGGTGTTTTCTTTAGCCATGGGACCTTTTTGTCAGCTTAAGGGGACTAACCTACTGTTTTGGCAACAGCCTGTATTGCTTTAGGATTTTCATGGGACCCCTTTGACCAACAACTCAATTAGATGTGATCCAGTCTCAAATTTGGAAATTTTATTTGGTGACAAGAAATGGCCAACTGGAACTCCATCCATCCTATTATTTGGAGACTTAATTATGAACACTTTCATGTATTTTAGAAAGTTTCTTTACAACCCCTGAAATGTCCCTTAATTCTAGCTGTCTCTCCCAGAATTCCATCCCTCGATCTGATCTCCCCTTTACTAGCCACCTGATTCTCCTGTTCCTATCTCTGGTAACTTCAGTCCACCAATAAAATCTATTCTGTTCAGGGAGATTCATGTGTCCCCTGCAAGGACCTACCCTCACACTAGCCTCTCTGCATCTATTGATTGCAGCCTCGTTATCATTTATTTAATGATGAATATCCACATAGCTGTGAATGTATACCACACTTATCTTTCTGCGACTTTGTTAGTTCACTCAGCATGATTTTTTTTTTTGAGTTTCATCTATTTGCTTGCACATTTCATGATGTCATTATTAAAACTACAGAGCAATCCTCTATTGTGTAAATGTGCAGTGTCTTCTTTAGTCATTCTTCTGTTGAGGGACATCTGGGTTGTTGGCAGGAAGCTTCCCTGTGGGTGCTTAGGAAGTGGACTGTAGCCAGCAGAAACAGTGACCTGTTTGGCCAGGAAACCTTTCTTTCATAGCAATTTCCATTACTGAGATCAATTCCAAGGCTTAAGATTTTAAATGGCATTCTAATTATCAATAAGAATCTGTTAATGTCTCTAAAGTTGCCTTGGGATTTATTAAGAAAGTGATCATTTAGGTGAAGGCCATTTCATGGGTCCCAAACAAGGCACTGGAACTTAAAAAGAATATTTGCCAGTTAGTCTAGATTTTTGTGAACATTTTGTAGGTTCTGACTAGTCTCATGTAATGAAGAGATTTCACGAAGTGCTATTTAGTCCTTTCTCTGATTATTCTACAATATAGAACATATATTTGTAACACTTCATAACTTCTTCATGGAAGATAATATAGGTTGTATACAATGTCATAATTTGATGCTGAAATTGGTTGAATTAACCACTCACACTCTGGTGTAATGTTTCTTAATTACACTTAATACAAATGTGTTGAAGTTAAGACATGGAATTTAGAAATAAGGCATTCTGTCGTTACCAGTAACCTATGGGGCAATATATCTTTCATCCTAGGCATACAGAAAGTTGTAACCCAGGCTAATGGAATCTTCCTGGAGAATTCTCCAGAAAATGCAGGTTTTAGAATCTACATTAATTTTAGTACCATTCTTCAGAGTATTCACTGAGCTTTCTCTCACTTACAGCCATTAAATTTCTTCACTTCTGCCTCAATAGCCTCTATTCCCTCTTATCTTTAAGGGCAGGTGTCTTGCTCAAAACAAAACAAAACAAAACAAAACAAAAAAGTACTAACAAACAAAACCAGAGAACATAGTGAGTATAATTGATATTGTTCCTAAATTTATCACTGTAAAAACAAAACAAAACAAAACAAAACAAAACAAAAACAAAAACAAACAACAACAACAAAAAACCCTAAGGGGAATATTTAGAAGAAGTAGTGAAAGCAGGTTTAAACACTAGACAAATGCAAAGTCAGCAGCTCACATGACTGTGATGTGCGGACAACTGGGTCTGGGTTTAGCCTCCACTAGACTTACAGGTGATGATGTAATTAAAAATAAAACAAAACAGGCATATATATATTTTGTATCAGTTTCTAAAGAGCCCAGTTGCCCACCCAGGAGCTTGTTCTTCTAATCCTATCATGGAAAAGTCTAGACTTTTTTCCAGCTTTCCTTTCTCCGAGATGTGTTGGCAAGTGTCTGAAACCCTCAGTGATCCCTCTGGCTTAGAACCTTTCACAACTGATCATCTAGAGTCTCCACAACTGTACTAGTACTTATTTCAGTTAAAACGTTACCAGAGGATCAAGTTTTTGATGGCACGTTGTGGCTCACAGACCGCATTGCTCTCAGAGATTACACACATAGTCAGTCACAAGTGAGAGAGTATTTATCAAGGTTCATTCTGCCAGGAAAAAAAAAGGGAGTTTGTTATGCTGATGACAATCAGTGTTAAAGGCTGGATTATTAATATTTAAATTGATCTTAAGATTTCAGATTTATCAATATTTAATGAATTATCTCAGCAAGTAAAAACTATCAGCGATACATCCCCTCATTTTTTACTTTCCCATCAATAAACAACATTTTAGTGTTTTTTTTTCTTTAATCTTTTAGTTCAAATTGGATTATAAGGGGCTGGCACAATTGCTCGGCGGTTAGGAGTATTGCCTGCTTTTCCAGAAGACGTGGGTTCAGTTCCCAGCACCCACAAGACAGCTCACAATAGTCTCTAACTCCATTTCCAGGGATCTGACGTGCTCTTCTGGCCTCTGGAGCCAATCAAAACTCATGATACACAGACATATATGCAGTCCAAACCCATACACATAAAATAATAAAATAAAACAAACAAACAAAAAACAAGAGTAAAAGCCCTTGCATTCTCACTACCCACTCTTGTCTTATCTCAGATCCCAAATAAAGTCCCTGTGCTTCCACCATGTAAGCTATGGCTCTGATTCTGACATTATGCTCCTTTCTCACTCACTGTATAACACATAACTGAAAGCAGACACTTCACCTTTTGCGTAGGGAAGTGTTTCAAAGTCTTAGGTTTTGGCACCAAGTAATGTAATACATAAGTTGGAATAGAGAGTAGATGGCCCCAGCAAGAAAAATCTTTCTCAAATTAAAATTCTGCCTGAGGCTCGCTCTACATTTATACTTCAAAAATTACAATCACCATCTCTTTTGTTTGCTAATATTGCTTGAGTGGAAAAGATCATGTTCATGTTTAGACTAGAAACTGAAGCCACATTTCCACATTAGGAGTGCATTTTGGTTTAATGGAATCAAAATTGATAGAAACCATGGAAATATGTTTATTGGGACTGTAGGAAGTTAGGTGACTCAGTGTTTTCTATATTCAATCTCTTCTTGCTTTTTCAGGTAATACTATTGAGATGCCACTTTGAAATTTTTCTGAAACTATAAGAACCCAAAGATATGTTTGAGTATTTACTTTCAGGCCAGTTGCCTACTGAGACAGCTAGGCAAACTCTGTGCCAAGAACTACGACACCGATGCAGCTTCAACTCAACATAGGGTCACTTATATATACAATCATATCATCTGCAAATAGTGATATTTCGACTTCTTCCTTTCCAATTGGTATCCCCTTGATCTCCTTTAGTTGTCGAATTGCTCTGGCTAGGACTTCAAGTACAATATTGAATAGGTAGGGAGAAAGTGGGCAGCCTTGTCTAGTCCCTNATTTTAGTGNGATTGCCTNCAGCTTCTCTCCATTTACTTTGATGTTGGCTACTGGTTTGCTNTANATTGCTTTTATTATGTTTAGGTATGGGCCTTGAATTCCTGATCTTTCCAAGACTTTTATCATGAAGGGGTATTGGATTTTGTCAAATGCTTTCTCAGCATCTAATGAGATGATCATGTGCTCTGAAGACATCAGCACTTTCACTTTCAGTATGATAATGGTACATTCTTCCTTTGCAGTTAGTTCCATTATGCAGGAAAAAACACTCATGCTGCCAGAGAAGATCTCTTTTCTGTATGCGTGTACAGCTGGGTACTAGGCTATCTGTGTGGTTCAGCATTGTGCTATCAATCAGTAAAACAAGGAAGAACTTGTCTGAGAAGGTGCCCAGCTCAGTACTTTGTCAGCTGTGAGATACATTTCTATACAGCTGTGGAAAGTGTCCGTGAGCTCCTTAAGCTCCCCATACTGCCAGGACAGCACTAAGAATCAGAAGTTGCAATGTGCATGCAGACGAGTGCTGCAACCTCAAATGCAGCCCGAGTTGATACAAGGGTAGCACAGTGGCAACTCCGCAACAGGAAGGCTCAGTAAGCACCAGCATCTTCTACTGAAAGGGACACTGCAGACTCAGAAGACCACTGAAAAAATGACGCTTACATAATTCTCATCTTCTCATCTTTTGCTTCTTCCTTCATAGTACTGGGATTATAGACAGGGGCCACCACGTCTGTTGGTGCATCACAATCATCAAATATCAACGTTCACACATGTTAAACAAGCAGTGCCCACACTGAGAGCAGCATGGTCAGATCTAAAAAGACAGGTCTCCAAAATGACAGACAGGTCACCAAAAAGACAGATCTCCAAAAAGACAGACAGGTCGCCAAAAAGACAAATATTTGATGTCTCCCTTTCATCACATGAGTGAAGTTAACGTAAAAGCTAGGGTTGTTTCTATCTACCCATAAAATATCTTACAATATGGTGTTTGATGTTTTCATTAAAATTACCTCAGCTATATTAATAGTTAAGTCATTTATTATCAGGTTAATAATTTAATTACTCAAAATCCACTAATACTATAGCTCTCTTGCAGCTGCCCATCAAATAAAATGTTGACATTTCATCACATTTCCATATATAGAAAAACAGACACTTTTCTTCAAGTGTCTCTGTATGAGAAATATTTTCCAAAACATAATGTAACAAAGAGCTTCACTAAACATCATGTTATACATCTAACCAAAATACACAAAAAACAGAAAAAATGAAGTATTGTTTATTGAATTACTCTTAAGAAAACAAAATTAAAGGAAATATTACAATCTAGTGCGACTTAGTAGTTCTGTTACATTTTTAATAAAAATACAAAAACTTTCCCACAATTTCTAAAATATCTTTCAAAAGAGCATTTCACAAGTGTATGATGCTCTGCAAACAATACAGACTTCATAGACATTTATCTCGGAGCCATACATTAATTAATTAAACACGGAAACTGGAATAAGTTGACACAGACACTTTTTCAGTTCTCTGGGAGCTTCTGACTCACCCATTTCTGATATCGGGACTTAAGGAAAATTAGTGCCGAAGTCTGACACACTGTTGTCCTTGCCAGGAATACAATCCAAATATGTAAAATGAAACAACACTGTAGTTGGTATCAAAATAAACCCACTCAGAATGCCCCCCGCCCCCATAGGGCTTGGGGCCAAATCAAGCCAGGCTGTAAGCAGGCGGTGCTGGGAAACCGACAGGAAAAACGAATCAATTTCCCTCTTGAGAAAATATTCAGCTGCATCATGAAAAATGTCTTCCACTTCCTTGCACATTTTCATCTCCACTGAATTTGATTTTTCAGCTTTCTCCGAATTACTAATGCCCGGCTAAACACTCTAATGATTCCATGCTGGTGTGCTGATAAAATTAGATAGAATGAGAGGAGACTTGGGCACAGGTCTTTTCCTTAAGTGACTTTTGACTCACACATGTGCCCAGAAATATGACTAAAGAAGGTTGAAGGGACTTGAGCTCATTCCTTCTCTCACAAGCTAGAGACTGTGGTTCAAACAGCCCTAGGAACTGGCATTTCCATCATCAGGATGAAACAAGATTCTAAGAACATTTCTTCCATTCTTCAGATCCTGTCTTGGTAAGATATTTGCTCTCTAAGCTATTATGCACAGTGGCTTTAACATAGTTACCTACATCAGAAAGTCTGGTTAGTAATTTAGATGTGATGACTCTACACGGTATTTGAAATTAGCATCACTGCCCTTATAGATTTCCATTGTAAGTGGAAAGCAGACACATGCTTAGCTGCTTTCTCCATATAATGTCACGGCTCAGTTTTGCCCTTTCTACTGTCTCACTCTAGTCAGAATTGTGTCTAATGTCTCCCGTGACAACATTTGTGTCAGTGGAGTCTCTCTGGGGAATATAGAGTTGCTATCATTCAACCTATTTTCTTCTTTAACCTATGAGCCAGAATTTCATGGCCACTGAGTTATGTTATACACATGAAGATCATGTGATCAAGTAATACGTGCTCTGCCTTAGGACTTTACAGAATCACAATGGAGCAAGTTTGCCCTTTCCCCCCTCAGCTTCTTTTGTCTATGGATATGTCATAGCTTTTTCTGCTGATGCAGCATGCAGGTACCATCTAGGATGGAGAAACCTGGACCCTGGGCAGACATATCCTGATGGTGTGTTGGTCTTAAATTCTCAACTACTTTTATTGCATCTAATTCAGCAGCAATGGCTATTGTTTTGGCTTAATGTTCAACCTCCTAAATGGAGCAAGAAAACTTCTATGTTTGTGAGGTTGTTGGTTTTTTTTTATATTTTTGTATTAATGCAATAACTACAGACCATAAGTGTCAATAACATAATTGTGGGTATTAGTATAAGAGCTAACTAGAAAGATTCCACTAAAATATTAGCAGCCATCTTTTCAAAAGCAAGTTATGCTATTGACTCTTTGCACGGATCTCATAGTTCTGGGGAAATTACCTTTAATAATGAAATTCTGTGATAATGTTGCTTCTCTGTTTAAAGTATAGATTGAAGGCTAAAACCATTCATATTAATTCCAGTCTTCATTTTCTGCCTGCCTGAGACAGTTCAGTACTTCTTGTGGTATATTCAGTATTGATCATCTCAACTATTGAACCATTCTAAAGTGGATAAATTTGCTTCAGTTGTCAAAGAACATGGGAATGTTATCCTTTTGATGTGAAATTTCTGAACAATAATTCTTTATAATATTTGAATGTGCTGAGTAATTTTTAGATATTTAAAAATGCTTGGTTATATACATGCATGGGTGTGGATGGAATCCCTAAGGCTCATCAGAGGCCCTAATCTCGGTACTGGGAGTGGGATATCAGTCTTCCAAAAAAGCAGCATGTGCTTTATTTATTTATTTATTTATTCTCTCTCTTTTTTTAAATTTACATTTCAAATATCATCCCCTTTCCCAGTCGCCCCCTCCCAAAACCCCCTATTCCATCCTTCCTCCCCCTGTTTCTACGAGGGTGTTCCAACATCCACCCACCCATGCCCACCTCTCTGCCCTCAGTTCCCCTACACTGGGGCATCTATCCAGCCTTCATAGGACCAAGGACTGCTCCTCCCATTGATGCCTGACAAGGCCATCCTCTGACCCATGCCTACAGCTTCCTATACTGATGCTGGAGAGGAAGACAAGTCTCACAGGGATCCCAGAGGAGCACAGTCATGGAGAAGTCTTTATCAGGTTTGAAACCCTTTTCTAACAGTCTTTAGTGAAGGAGCCAACAACGAAGGTTGGACTTAGAACTGTTTCCAGACTGACACACACAGCTCCCGTGTGTCTCCTCACAGCAGAAGAGGACCCCAAGAAGGAATTCAAATCATGGACAGCTTCACCTGAAGTCATCTTGGATGGAAACTCTCAGAAGGAAAACTTTTCATACATGTGAGCTATCTTACATGAACCATATGGATTTTTAAAACGTGAAGATATAATTCAGTTTGCATTTTAAAATACAAAATCCAAAAGGAATAGGGAAATATATTTGCAAATGTTTTTGCTGACTTCAAAGCCATCATAGTTTGCACTTGCGGACTATGTCTATTTAACAACGGAGAAGATGACAGGAATCCTATTTTCTGGACAATGACACACATTGTGATTTTTATTACTTCCTTTGTCCTACACACATATATTTTATATTCCAACTCCACAAAAAATTAAACTGCTCATAACAAATATTTGGAAATTATTTTTGAGACATTTTCAATAGATATTTTAACATAACATTTTACTTGTCCTTTCTTCTTTAATGATACCACTAGAAACTACTTTTAGACATTAAAAACTATGCTTTTGTAAATTTTTATTATGAATCATCTTCTTGGTTAAATTTAAACTTAGAAACTAAATAAATATTGCATCCAATTTAAAACAATAACTAAAATTAATACATACTTATATTTAAAATAATGTAAAACTATTAATGTTTCCATTTTATTGATAATTTAAATTTAGGCCCCTTAAAAAGAGAAATTTCTTACTTGTTTTCCTCACAATGCTGAATGTGGAACCTCATACTACCACATCTAAAATATTTTATAGAAAGACTGATTCATTTCTAGAATCGCCTGACATTTCAAAATGATCTGCAATACCTACACCCTCTCTGTTAATATCATGAAGCAACCCTAGATATGGGATTTTTAAAACCATTCAGCAGCCAACAGACTATTCCTACACAAGAGAAAAGAAACCCAAAGAATTGCTTTGCTCACTAGCACAAGCAGATTACATATGCATCGAAATTCTATTGCTTACAGTAATGCTGAACTGAACATACACTGTGAGAGCAGTTTTCCTGAATTCCTTTCAGACATGTTGTGCCAAATTACATTCATCACTGTATAGCCACAGTGAGGGAAGAGCTTATGCCTTCAACCCTAGCAGTTATGATTCACTATGCTCCTTTGGTTAAATACCTGCAGGTATAAATCAAAACAGGATTTAAATTCTTATAAATAAAAATCAAATACCAAAGATTATGACTTACTCAAAATCATATGAGCCATGATAAAATATTTTTAAATGAAGAAGTGTTTCACTGCACCCAATAAGCAAAAAACAGAACAAAACAAAACCTATACTTTCAATCATGAGCCAACTTCATCTTAATAGAGGTGAAAATTATTCTCAAACCAAGCGATCCCCACATTATTGTGTGAACACAAACAGCAGGCAACAAAATTTTCATTTTATAATCACTTTCATATCCTCATGATGACATTTAAGAACATCTGTTCTCAATGATCCAGAGAACATTCCAGAGTGTTGGGGTCTAGATGTTCAGATATGTGAAAAAGTGCTTCTTGTTAATTTTAATGAGTGGAATGCATAGAATGGATAAACTTGGGCTAGAGAAAGATGCAAATCATCACTTTCTGAATTTCTTAGAAAAATCAAAAACTGGACCTAGAGACCTGGATGACATAGAGCATATGGTTCAATGACTGTGTACTCAGCTCACTGATTTGAAACCAGCCCCTGGTGACATACATCCAAGCCTCCTCACAGGCCAAATCAAAGGGGACATTTTCAAGCCATTTTGCTACAGAATAACTGGGACTCAGCCTCCAGATGAAGAGGTTGCTGGTCTACCACAACATGGAAGAAAATCCACCTTGGCTTTACCTCCAACACCCTTGAGACAATTACTCTTTAATTGGTGCAGCATTTAGTGCTTCACATGGAATAAATTTTAAATAGCAAGCCATTGAATATGTATATATATATATATATATATATATATATATATGTGTGTGTGTGTGTGTGTGTGTCTCATTATATGTAATATATATCCCATATGCATTTATATATAAAGTTCAATAAAAATATGTTTATTTGTTTAAGTGTCTTACCTCTTAAGGACTCAAATCAAATAATCTTCACAACAGAATGGATTAATTTATGAGATGCTAAATTTTTTTAAAGGCAGATTTGGCATTTTTGCTTTGAGTATGTGAATTGTAAAATATAATGAGCTGTATTCATAATTAATTGTTGATGAAATAGCAATAAATAACTCTACAGGATTAATGAGAACAGTTCACAATTACTTTACATTAGAACCCAACCCATAAGTAATTTATTAATTATATCTGAGTTTAGTAAAGAAAGTGCACTTAGGAAAGTAATCTAGGAGTACGATGCTGATCCAGTAAAGAAAAATAAATCTAAGGCTTGACTTTTCCTGAAATGGAATCTGTTTTTTTCTTAGCCTCACTCTTATCCTTCATTGGTCCTGAAAAAAAAGTTTCTAACCGACCATCTCACCAAGTACCCTTCTCATACTATATTCTAAATTGGCTCCAAAAACTACCCATAGATTTTTTTCCATATATGCCAGAAATCCAAGCTAATATCTAGCCTTCTCTTGAGGCCTTCAAAGATTTTATTTAAACTTAAAATTCTTAAGGTGAAGTAGATTATTTGTCAAAGACAAAATATGATTTAGTTTCCTCTTACATGTACATAGAAACATTGCTCACTCACATGGGCACACAACACACACACACACACACACACACACACACACTCACCACACACATTATTTTGTTGGAAACAAAATTTATACTTAGTATAATAAAACTAAACATATCAAATAATTATGAGATCTCAAGGATCAATTGAGTTGCTATAGGATTGTAGTAGTTTTAAAAATATATCTACAGGGTGTTAGCTAAAATTTTACATAGACAATAAACATGTCAAAGACATACAAGGTAATTTCTGCAGTCAAAGAGAGGGAGAGAAGAGGATCTCATTAAGATTGTTGTTGACCAACATGACTCCCAAGAAGATGAGCTGAGCCCAAGATAGAGCAGACACAAAGCCACTGAGCCTCATTGCAAGGACTCTCAGCAACAGGCTGACCATCTGGAGTTGGGTGTGTTCTGAAATTTTAATTGAGTCTCAACAAAACCTATAAAATAAACTCAGAACTTATGTTTATTTATTTGTTCACTTATTTTGGATAATTTTATATTCTGTAAAAATGATAACTATTCTCAATATCTCATAATTTTTTACAATTTAAACACTCAAAGCAAAAAATGGCAAATCAGTCTTTAAAAATTTTAGCATTTCATAAATTAATCCCAGCTGTTGTTGTGAAGAGAATTTGATGTGAGTATTTAAGAGGTAAGACAAAAAAAAAGACTTAAACAAATAAACATAGTTTTATTGAACTTTTTTTCTTCTAAACACAGAATGTGTGTTTTTTTCTGAGCAAAGAGTAAAATAAAATGAGAAAGTTATCGAGAGTAAAATGATGCCTGTGTTTTCTATCATTAGAATAAAAGCACTATACATACAGATACTTAATAATATTACATGGCTTAAATTGAAAACTTCTGTAAATAATTAAACTTATTATCATGAACTAAAATCATTTAATGCAATTAAGAGAAATCTTAATCTTTTTAAGTTGGCAAACTTTTCCTAGTATTTAAATGATCTTGTTTAGAACAGAAATGTTATTTATTTAAGAGTGTATCTTAGAGGAATTGCGTTGGAAAAAAGGTCATGGTAAAAGAAATGAAGTAATGATGTTACATCTTTATGCATGTTTATTTTGTTTCTAAAAAGAAACAGAACCATTTTGAGTTTTAATTGCATTATATTAATGCATTTTAAAGTGATATCAGATCTTAATAATTGGAAATTTAGAAAGCACAGGCACACTGCCTAATGTAGTGCTAAGTTTGGTTCATAAGCATGCATCTGACTGAATTAATAGTTGAATCCACAGTCTGAGGAACTGAGTTTGTCATAGTTTGCTTCCCATTGCCAGAGTAAAGACCACAACAAAAAGCAAGTGGTAGAGGAAAGGCTTGACTCAGCTTCCTTAACCTGAGCATCACCTTCCATTCTGAGAGATGCCGAAGCGGGATCTCAGGAAAAGTAGGAACCTGGAGGTCTGAACTAAAAAGCACAACAATGGAGGAAAGAGCCTGCTGTCTTGTTCCAAATACATTTGCCAACTTGTTTTTTGATACAGCCCCAGGCCACCTATCCAGAGGTGCCATCTCCCACAGTAGCTTGGACCATCTCTCCACAAACTTGTCACAGGCCAGCCTGTTGGATTGTCCACACTTTTTCTTTGGGCATTCCTTCTTCCCTTGTCACTCTAGCTTGTGTCAGTGCGACACAAAAGCTAATCAGCATTGTAGACCCTTTGTCAACTGGACTATATTACTATGAACACACTGTGCTCCCCGTTTTGTTTATCCCCAAATCACGATAATGTTATAATATAAAACAAAATGCAGCTTTACGATTCCATATCTTTCTTAAAAATGCCAACACTTTAAAACTTAATTCTCTTAAATATCCAGAATCTCTTAGCTGTGATATTTTTGAAAGCTGAAAAAAGAATAAGCTACATCCTTGCTTATTACAAGAGTGAAGGATCAAGAGAAAGTTACAAGTAGGTAAAACAAAACAAAAATTCAACAGTATAAATAATTCCAGCCTGATATCTTACGAGTAATCTTCGGGGCTCCGAGTGGCTCGGACAAGCCCACAACGCCAGCTCTGCCATATTCAACACAATCAGCTTGTCTTGAAATTTCAGGATATAACTTATCTCCATACCTTCCACTGTCTTTGGTGGTCATCCCATGGCTCTAGCATCTCCATAACTCTCAGGCCTACAAACCTACCAGGATGTACCCTCACCAATAGCCTCTCCTGCACTGTCACTGTCTTTATGGACTCCATACGTGCTGAATGGTGATGCCAAGCTCAGCTTCTCTCCATGAGCCTTTTAATCTTGAAATGTGACCGCACCTTCACCAACGGCCTCTCCTGGCCACCCGCGATGCCAAACTTCAGCAATTCTCTATGACCTCTTTAATTCTATCACATTCCTGCCATCCAAACCAGTAACATGTGGGAGAATATGACACATTACCAGATTAATCTGCCAGCTTGAGATGCAGGGTTGTCCACTTCTGGAAAACAACTTCTTTATGTTGACCCTGAAGAAACACTCCACAGAGGATAACACCTCTGTGATGCTGGTCTCTTATTGAGCATAGCTGATTTCTCAGACTTCACTAAAGAGTGTCAAGTGAAGGCAAAGGTTTCACTTTATTGTGATGGGTGTTTTTTAATCTCAGCTGATTCTTCATCCCCTGATGGCTGGATTCTGCCATTGACTCTAGGATTTTAGATCTCCACATCAGGATAAATATAGGAGTATTCCTCACCAGTTCACTTAAGCTATGAAATGGAACGCTGATTTTAACACTGAAGTATACCTTATCCGATTTCTTACCTACTCCTGCATATGTACATACAGCTAATAAATGCAGATTAACTGACAAGAAATAATAGTCATAATAAAATCTTCTCCTTGAGAACAAAAATGAGGATAAAGTCCTTTAGTCACTGGGTCATGTAATGATGGCATCCTACAGAGCTGGAATTCCAGAGATTCCCTTGGACCTGGCAGGGAGAAATTTCCTTGATTTGATCCTTGAGTCTTTCGAAGAATTGCTGTCACTTCTCCAGAAGAAAATAAATATTTCTAGCATACTGTCAGCTTTCAATTTAGTCTGAAGAAAGACTATAGTAAGATGAAGATGTGGAGAGTCTAACTGCAAGGATAGACTAACTCTGATATTAGGAACTATTTGAGAGTGAAAGATGATTCTGAGAACTATAGTGGGCTCTTAGTGGATCTCCTGAAGGTTCAGGCAGGTTCACTCATTACTCACAGTGAGTGGTAATGACTCTATGTCAGTTTGTGTAATGTCCATGAGAGCAATGCTGTCTGAGAAGTCTTGTGCTCCTTCTTAGAGAACACCTTCCATGGAGCCAGGGGGTCTGTGGGTGTTGAAAAAAAAAATAATTCAGCATGTCTCTCAAATTTGGTTCTTTTTCAATTTCCTTTATTTCAGTGTGGATGCTAATCTCAATGTTAGTCAGCTTCCCTGAATGTACAAAGAACGAGAAGAACAGATTCTAAATAGCAGAAAAGTTAGTGGATAATTCCCTGGAACAGTTTTCCATTGTCAAGAAAAAGACATCTTTGGGCTGGTGAGATGGGTCAGCTGGTAAACGCTGTTTCCACTATGCCTAAATGTTGTGGATAGTCCTGGGGCTGATTATATTTGATGTTAATTCCATTCTCCTGTGAGTGGCTGCAAACAAGGAATGAGTCAGCACTCAGGTGATTTCCTGTAAACCTGCTTCCCACCTAAATTTGTCAAATAAAGGAGAGCTGATGATTAGGCAGATAAAAGGGAAGGTGGAGAGGAAGGTTAGGATGAGAAGAAGGGGAAAATGAAAGAGGGAGAAGATGTAGAGGAGGAGGAAGAAGGAGAAAAGTGGAGCAGAAGCACATGGCCTGGAGAAACTGCAAGTTCTAAGGGGTCTCATAAGCTCTGAAAGATGGTAATATAGTGGTAGATCTGCCCAATCTAGGCGCACAGCATGTAATCATATTAACTGTGTTGTGTTTTAATATGAATGGGATGGAGGCATTTACCTCAACACCTAAGGACCTGTGTTTCATTCCCCAGGTCTGACAGGATGGAGGTAAGAACCAACTCTTGCAAGTTGTTCTGTGACATCTACAGTTTGGTGGACACACATGCATAGATAGATAACAGACAGACAGATGTTTATTAAATAGTTAAAGTACTGTCATATTTTATATCACTATGCAGCTATTCATTAGGTTTCCCTCAGCAAATGTGGTGGCTACTTGGTTGCTATAAGTTTTACGATGGACACTCTCTAGTTCTTTGAATTTTCTAGTCTCTATTATTTACCAAACTACTCTTTGTTTACTTCAGTTGCCTGACTGTTAGTTATAGCTTGCATCACTAGTGTAGTATCTGACTTTATAACACTGGTTGAGAAGAGAAGAATAAGTTTGCAAAAAAATAGTTTCCAACTAATATATAGCAGTTTCCTCTGAGATTGAAACATTCATCTTTCAGAAAAGCTCCTTAAAAGAGAAGGTACAATTCAAGATAGCTTCAGGAAGTCCTTGAAACTGATCAGATTCACTAGGCTCCTCCCTTCCAAGGGTAAACAACAGAGACTGCTGAGAGTCACTCTGAGAGAAGTCCTGCGGCAAAAACTCCATCCTCCCTCACTGCCCAAAGGGGACAGACTAGCTTAGATCCCTGGAAAAGGCACCCACAAACTGAGTTGTTTGGAAAAGAAATGCCAAACTGTTTAGATGTCTGCAGGCTGTACAGTTTCTCTAGATTCCCAGCTTTTGTGAACGGTCACTCATGGTGGATTGGGATTTAATAGTGTAGTTATCTTTGAGTCACTTTTGCTGCTGTAAGTAACCTCTCACCATATTCCAGATATAACTGCAATAAAAATCATTAAGTTAGACTTTAATGGTATTCTTTGTTGGTCTGTCCTGTGCTCTGCCTCTGGGATAAGTGGACTTTTTTGTTGTGTCTTCCAGGAAAGAAATGTCACATGATACATAGAAGTTGTATAGAGGAATACATGCATTAGTCTAGGAAAGGGAATCATATAAGCAGTCAAAACACTCAGTGCATTTAGAAAGTGTTATTGGCCTAACGGAAAAGAAGGACATCAGGCCACTTTACCTCGAAGTATTATCTGCCCTGTTATAACTTAGTCGCCATGTGAAGGTAATCTAACAGTTAGTGAACATGCAGGTGTGAGCTATACATAAGATTTGAAATTAATATACACTGAAATTAGCATCGGAAGAGCGATGTAGGTCAGATTATTTGGAATACTTTATTCCATTTCAACTCACACAAAATGATGTACAGTCAACAGCCAACATAAGCTATTTGTATATTTTGAAATCTACTCTGCCTTGTTCAAAGACATTTATCTCAGTTTAGATTTAGCCTCATTAAGTTGCTCAAAAGATATGCATGGCTGCATATTGAATAAAGCAGGTCTGGTAGGTTTCAAACTTATGTTCTTCACCATGAATATTAATCAGTGTTCTAGTCAGTGTTTTGTGCTCTAAGTCACTGCTAGATTCCTTGACTTTAACATAACATGGGGAATAGAAAATATGGAAGTTCTTAGCCTGTACATCTTGTTGTGAAATCCTGTCCCCAGCATAATCCCTGTTGTCTACCTGTAGGTCCAGGTAGTCACTCAGGTCCTCTCAGCAACCATGCTTAGCTCTCATCGTCTGTGTATGGACAGCCTAACGGTACATTTGTTTCTTTGAGATCTCTCCAATATTATATTTAACCTTCACTGTGTTTATTCATGGTCGTTAATTTTGATCGTGTAAAACATACTGCATTTATCCTAAGGCCTGTGAGAAAGCAGACTGGCATTGTCTTTAAACAGTCTCGTTCTCTGCCGTGATCCATCTTTAAAAGGGTTATGGAATGGCTCAGCTGTCTTTTTGACCATCACAGCTTGTTGTAAATGATCAAGGCAAATGTGTAGTTGTTTCCTGGCACTGGCCTAAAATGTTCTCCACAGGTACTTTGCACAAGTCCCTCATCAACATTACCATGCAAGGGAAAGCTTGCTTCCCACCAGCCTCCTGCTCCATGTTTTAAATTCTTTGAGTGATGTGATGTTGCAGAACCTCCCACCTGCTCAAGTCAAATGCCGTGGGCCGCATTGTCTGCATCCCTGTGCTCATGATCCTGGGTTCACATGCTAAAAGCTTGCTCATCAGCTGTTTACATTGCATCATTGTTGATGAATTTCCAAAAAGCTACCAAAACAAATAACAGTAAAAAAATTGTTCTACTATGAAGAGCCTGCTGGCAATCTTGCCTCACAGCCCATTGCTTCCAACAATCAGCAAAAATGGAGTTTACTAAGAGTGATTAGGACTAATGGTTTGTTAAAAAGCAACCCAATTGTGGTGCTATTATCACATAATATAAGCTGTGGCTACTTCCCGGTAAGTTGCTGGAAGAAATCTTGCAATGATTTCAGAGAACAAATGTAATGTACGTAATAGATAATGATCCAACAATAGCAACAAAAAATGACAAGCTGTGGACACTTCCCACAGCTCTGCTTCAGGCAGACGGCACACCAGCCAAGGTAAGATAATCAGTTTTATGAGAATTGGAAAGACATTTGGTACAGACAGAAGCCAGGCTCAAAGCTGGGATCATCAGAAACCTGGCGACTAGAGGCTTTGAAGGAATCTACAATTACTTATAGTTAATTGCTAATGATAAATGAACACAAAATATGTAAACACATACAAATTAGACCAATTCTTTAGTGATAGGCATTATTGTACAAAGATGGGACCTAGAGTCCCTGATACATGAAAATAACCAGACCGTGTACACATATGTGATTTCAGCGAAATATTAACATCAGAGAGTTCAGGAACCTGTGCAACCCCAGAAGCGACCAAGACTCTGAACATGGAAGCTGTTAACAGGATGGTGAGTACTGAGAAATGCAGTCATGCAGAGTCGAGGCAACTGTATCCATCCTACTCTGGTGTGAGAGGCTGTCCTGAGAACAGGATGAACTCTTTATTAATACAAACAAACAGAACATCAAATACAAGAAAGCATTCTGATAGCCCTCTGTTCCCTAATAAGGTGGTGACCCATAGAGATCGCAGCCCTGTGTTACCATGACAATGAGAGAAAATCCGATCATTTATTAGGTAAGAACCTAGACAATATTGGCACTCTCCTGTCAGCATAGGTTTCTCCATTTTTCTATGTGAACCTATGAGCAGCATGTATGCATCTGCCTTCCTCATCCTCACATGCTCAGACATCATTGTATGAACTTGGTTTCCATGTGTCCTGTGTTCTCCCTACAAGAGTCTCTACTTACTCCAGACAAGATGTGCACAAATCATTCAACACAGACTATTAACACCATACTTACCAATGTAACTAAATTATCTAGGAGTTCTTCTAGAACTATCCACATTTGTACAAAACCAACGTGCTCGTGACAGAGGAAAAATCTGGTTCTTCCAAGTGCACGTGTCTAAAAGATTGTTATTCAGAAACACCTACATAAATTTTCTTAAAGTAGTTTCACTATTTCAAGTTTTACATTTAGATCTTTAGTTCATTTGGAGACATTTTGGGGGCAAAGTGATAGAAATGGTGTATGTATATGTGTGTGTGTGTGTGTGTGTGTGTGTAAGCCAGAAGTCTTTGTTGGGTATCCTTATCAAAAACTATCTTCACTATCATTACTATCATCATCATCTGAGTGGCTGGTGAGACATGTAGAGGAGGCCTGGAAGAAGACTGGGGTCAAGGAGGTATGTCCAAACATCAGAAATCTCTTCCTGAGATTGGCAGGAGTAGAATTGTTCCCCTTCTGTCCCTGGTTTACATGACCCAGCCCACATAGTCCCGTACTCTTTCCTTTGTCCCTCCAAAAGAGGTCATCTAGCTCAGAAGCCAAGTTAAATTTCCTCTCCCCTAATAAGGTCATGTCTAGCAGCTCCCGGATTGGATTTCCTCCTTATGTTAATGAGGCAGTCCCAGCACCTTGGCCTTGGCCAATATTGTACATTAACTCCCCAAAGTCAATACCTGTCCCCCAAAGTTTAAATAGCCTTTGTTTTCCCCATTAGAATGAGCTGTCTCACTGAAGTACCCTCCCACGCATCTGTTCTAGTTTTCTGAGGTCTCTCAGCCCCAAATAGTCCCTGTCTCACTTCCCCCCACTCAGGAGTCATAGGTTGTGATCAGTCATGCCACTATAGGTGGTAAGGTAGAGGCTGAATGGCAAGTATCGTATCGTTATATTGCTACAGGGTCTCTCAATCAACCTAGTATGAGCCAATTCACCTAGCCTGGCTGGCCGGCAGGCCCCAGGAATTCTTTTCATCTCCACATCTGCAGGGCTAGCATTATGAGCAGATGTGTGTCTGACCTTCTGCATGTTGCTGAGGAACAGAACCCAAGTCCTCCTGAGTGTGTGGCAGGCACATTACCCACTAAGCCATTTCCACCACTCCCACCACTTCAAGTTTTGTTCTTGAATGGAGCTTATGGATATCATTACGCTAGGCTTTGTACTGTTTACGTAACAGATAGTTAGCATCTTTCATTGTTGAGAAATTAAACTTCCCAGACATGAGATAGGGCTTTTGTAAAGAGTGCTAAAGTAAAAAAAAAAATCTTTGGATATTGTCAAAATACTGGCTAATATTTTCTATTGTAAACTCTTAGAAGTGGTTTTTCTGGCTGTGAGAGTCTGTGCAACTTGTATCTCACATCCTGACACTTGCTGCCAAAGTCCACATGACAGTTTACACTGAAGGGCCAATGCTTGTAGCTCTGCTTTGACCCCAAACAGATATCATTACGCACACCAGTCTTTGCTGACCCTACAGAGAACCCATATGCCCCAACTAGATTGTTTTCATTTTCTTTTGAGGGAGGGCAAGCATTTCTGCCTGGGTTTATAGGTTTATTTTGTGTGTGTGTGTGTGTGTGTGTGTGTGTGTGTGTGTGTGCTTTTAAACTAGCTGTTGATAGCTTTTACCTTGCCAGTCTTGATTTCTTGATTTATACGACTTAACATTCATGTTAAATGAGTGCACCATCATTTAAAAAATAGTTTTACTTACCAAAATTGTACTTATAATATGAATTAAGAACACATTTCTATGCAGGTATTTGTTTTCAGTGATGTGGCAGTACCCTGTGCCTCTGCGGTGACTTCTGGAAGTTTGAGACATTCTAATTTTTCCAGGAATTCCTCATGGCGCTTCCTGTGCCTCTGAATGTCAATATGTCACCTGGACACATTTTGTTCAATTGCTCATGTAGAGAAATTACTAGATTATTATAAAGATTTTCAAGTATGCAAAAGCTTTATACTTTCGTGTTGAATGTCCATATGCCCATAACCAGAATTATATGATGAATATTTTGGCTATTCTCTGTTTCTTTCACATCTTCAGTCTACAGATTTAGCGATAAATAATGAAAGGGACTTGAGTGGCACGAGCCTCTTCTCTCATGTCTGGTTTCACCTTTCTATCTCAACCTCAGCAGCACTCCATTCAAGTTCCTACGATTCATTTCTCCAGTCTCTTCTTTAGCAGTAGCACTTCTCATAAAATTGCCTCATTTCAGGGAGGAGTAACAATGAACAGCAATGAAACATGAACCGTGGGACTGGAGAGCTATCTCAGTAGTTAGGAATACCATTCTAAAGGAACAGAGTTCAATTCCAAGCACCAAAATAACCCTCTGTCACTCCAGTTCCAGAGCATCCGATGTTGTATTCTGGCCTCTGTCAGGCACTGCATGTCTGTGGCACACAGGTATATATATGCAGACAAATTTCTCAGACATGAGAAAATAAACTCACAAAATAAAAATAAGCAAAGGACCACTGAAAACAAATCAGATGGAAGATTAGAAATAAAAATATCCATAAAACCGGGCTGGTGAGATGGCTCAGCGGGTAAGAGCACCCNACTNCTCTTCCAANGGTGCAGAGTTCAAATCCCAGCAACCACATGGTGGCTCACAACCATCCTTAACAAGATCTGACTCCCTCTTCTGGAGTGTCTGAAGACAGCTACAGTGTACTTACATATAATAAATAAATAAATCTTAAAAAAAAATCCATAAAACCAAAATTTTAAAGTGAACTTTCACTGAAAGTTTTTTCCAGATAAATACTTCTATTATTTATTAAGTAACTATTACATGGACCAAAAATTAACTTTATTTTTAAACATTTATTTGAGTGTATGTGTGTGAGTATGTATATATGAGTTTGTGCATATGCTTGTGCATGTGTGTGTGCGTGTGCGTGTGTGTGTGTGTGTGTGTGTGTGTGTGCATTCAGGTTTCAACTATACTGGCTAGTTCTATGTCAGTTAGACAAAATCTAGAGTCATCAAGAGGAGGGAGCTGCCACTGAAAAAAAATGCCTCCATAAGGTCAGACTGTAGGGAAGCCTATAGAATATTTTCTTAATTTCTGATGGTGAGAGAGGGCCCAGCCCATTGTGCACATACTGTCCACTGGCCTGTGGTTCTAAGTTCTCTAAGAAACCAGACTGAAGCAGCCATGAAGAAGGGAAAGCAAGCCAGAAAGCAGCACCCCTCTATAGCCTTTGTATCATTCAGACTCCTGCCCTGTCTGAGAACCTGTCCAGACTTCCTTCCATGATGAACAGCATATAAGAGCATAAACAAAATAAATCCCTTCCTCCTCAACTCACCTTTTGGTCATGGTGTTTCATTGCAGCAAGTTCGTTCGTTTACCCACTGAGCCATCTTGAGGCCCACACAGGCCATTCTGCTCATCAAGTACTAGTGATTGTCAAACCCCGAGTGACTCTTCAATAGCATAAGAGGAAATAGCATAATTAAAGAGCAGAACTTCCTCTTGCGCTTCCTCCTGTATTAATTGCCCAATTTCTTCCTCCCTCATTAACCTTCACACTATTTGCTCTGATTCGCATAATTTCTAACCTTTAATGGTTTTCTGTATTCATTATACCATCATGCACTTACTGGGGCATGATGGGTAAATTATGAGGGTTTAGGAAATCTTCGGCAGCTATCCCTTAGAGGTCTAGGGAGAGACACAGTCAGGTGAATTTAGGTGGATTATGAGTTGGATATCATGCAGGAAGTATTTTCACCTGGATTTTGCAGACTTCTGTTGATTGTTCCATCATGACACCCCTCCCTACAACTTTATTGCTCTAGCAAAAATTGATTTCCACATTTCATTTCACTTGATATCCTATAAATCCTACCTGAAATCCTCAGATTTAAGATAGAAATTAATCATTAATATAACTGAACAGCAGAACACATGTTTTATCCATACCAGTGAGTGGTTATTTTCTTTCTTGGGCAAGGGGTTTTATTTGTTATCAAACCATACAAGGTCAAAAGAAGAACAGGTCCTTCTGCTAATCCCTCCCGCAGGCTTTACCTAGATTGGCCCCAGCCCTCTGCACAGCTGACCTCTCCCCTGAGCATCATGCTCCTGGGGTAACTGGGTTGCTGTTTTTGTTTGTCCCTCATCTTGCTGTGGCTTTAGTGATGGAAAACATCTGTTCCGTGAAACTTTTAGATGGATGTTCCTTGTACCACTGCAGCCAAGCTGGGCTCCTGTGTGTTTGATTCTCGAAATCCCTGTTAAGTTTCTTGCTGAGATCAGAAATGGTTTGTTTACTAAATCTATATCTTTACGTAGTGAGGGGCCCAGCTCTGTGACAGGATCCTAGGGAAGTATAAACATTGCTTAATCTTTCATCCAGCACCACTCTCCAACAGCAAAGGCACTTATAAAATGAGCAGGAATCGTTGTACCCTTCAGCTATATCTGGTTAGTTCAAACCCTGTTGAGAATTTATCATCCAGCATATCATAAATGCCAATTTTGCTCCATGTGTTTGATCAAGTCCATTTTCTATTGAGTAAGTCAACTTTCTATCGACGTGAGTTTTCAAGCATAATAACTTATGTAGCTCCAATCAGCATAACTGACAGATGAGTCATGGGTTAAAGTCAACCCAAGGCTTGACTCATTTAATTTTATCTATGATTATAGTTTGAAATTAATGTTATAGATATATTTAGTATCAGAGTACATGTGGAGATCAGAGGAAAACTTGGTAGGCTTGATTCTATCTTTTCTTCAGTGTGTGTGTGTGTGCGTGTGTGTGTGTGTGTGTGCATCCCAAAGACTAGAATCACAAAGTCAGATACACTTATGTGCAGATGTGAAAGAGTACAGGTATGTGAATGTTGTGTGTGCATACCTGCAAGCTGGTGTGACTATGTAGGTGTGTGTGCAAGTATGTATGTGTATGCTTGTGCATGTGTGAGAGAGTGCGAATGTGTGCAAGAGTGTAACTGAGTGTGTTGTATGTTCAGACGCATGTCTTGTGTGTGCAGGTGTGCAAGATATGCCATAAATGTCTATGTGTCTTGTGACTGTGTGTCTCCAGGTATCCAGGTATGCAAGTGTACACTCAGATGAGTGGGGAGGCTGCACACATGTATTTGTGTACTGGTGTGCAGGTATGTGTGTTTTTGAGTGTGGGACCACAGGTGAACAGTAGATTCCTCCTCTATGGCTATCCCATCTTACTATACTTTTAGAAGAGTCTCTTGGTATAACTGGAGCTCACTGGTTTGACTAGTCCTTCTGTCAGCAGCGTCCTCAGATCCTTCTGTCTCTGTCCCAGATTACAGGCATGCGACACTGCTTTGCTTTCAGGGTTTGATGTGGGTGTTGAGGATCCAAGCTCATCTATGCGCTGTGTACTTTACGCACTGACTGTCCCCAGTTCATGGTTGTCCTTTTTGAAAGGCAGCTGAGCTCCACAGTGTCCTCAGTGCTGTATCTCATGGCTGCCTCTATCAGCTGTCCTTCCCATATCTAAGCCATATATCTAGATGGATTTTTGTGGCATAGTGACTCAAGAAGATTTTTGAATCAGTGTTAGCTTCAGGAGGACTTCCTTAGAAAGTCTCCTTTACACCAGTAGGACAAACCTGAAGGCTCTTTGTCTGTCTGTCTGTCTGTCCATATTGGCTTCATCTCTCCCTTCTTTATGAGTTTGCACACACACCTTAAAAAGGAAAGGAAGGAGACATTAGTCACAGAACCTCATTACTGCAGCTGTGCAGTAACTCTCTCCATGCTCAGCATGCAGCTTTGGACATGCTAACAAGGATGGTACAGCAGTTCAAAGGCCAAACCAAGACTAAAATTCCAGGTAGGTCTTAGCCGTTTTACATTTGCATACCTGACTTTATGCCTCATCTGCTGCCATAACTGTAGATTTGGAAACATGCACAGTGACAGATAATGTTTGTCTGCTCTAAAGGCAGCCAGTGTCAACCTGAAATATTTTTGTAATGGATACCTTCCGAGGTGTAATGACAAAAGACAATCAGCAGCAACCACGACTGACTTCCAACCCGTTAAAACATTCTGAGCTCGCTCAGTTGGCTGAGCAACACTATGTCACCACATACAGTAAATAACCCCCAGCATGGGACGTGTCAGGGGAGAACCCACTGTTGATGAGATCATCGTGGTTTTTATAGCTTCGCTCTCATTTACAAGCAGAAGTGCTGCAGGGGTCAAAACCCTGTTTCATGTCACACAGCAACCCACTGAAGCTGAACACCCACCGTGAGACCCCAAGGTGGCCAGCTGGCTTGGTGGCGGCCATCAGATACAATTCTGCCCACCCACACAGTGTGCTGAAACCAGTAAATAGAGAACACACAGTGGTTTTTATCAAATTGCCAAATGTAAACCACTCACTTATTAGATAAAATATTGATAATAAAATGGAGAAGGATTACTTGTGAATCTTAAATTTACTAGAAGGATAAGCCCCTTCCAAACACTCTCAGCAGGCTAGGAGAAAAAGATACCTCTTAGAATTCCATGACATAATGCAGTCTGTCTGCTCCCTTCTCCCTTCAGCAGGAGAGTGTAGATCAGCCCTAAGCCTATGGACCTGAGAGTAAGGACCAGCCTTAGCCACTAAATGAACATGTAACCCACTGTTCAATACAGGCATGTTGGTGTTCTGAAATCAAGCTTCTGTGAAGCCAAACATCCTGTACATTACAGGTCCTGACATAGAAAGTTCATGTCATACTCCATTCCCAAAACCATGCACAAATATCTGGCTGTTTACCCACTTTGGAAACTAATGGGCTAGCTATCATATTTTCAGTGAAAACCATCCACAAGTCTTGTTGGAAAGGTTCATTACACAATTTGCAAAATAAATTTATGGACTAAATAATTTGTCTCTAAATAATAAAATACAAAAATGTTTAAAAAATTATTTTAACTGGTCTTGTAGGATAGGCCCATAGTAGAGTGGTTCCTTTAAATAAAACAAAGTCCTCATTTTAGCTCCTAGTAGCTTGGATACTTTTATATGTCTATCTATCTATCTATCTATCTATCTATCTATCTATCTATCTATCTATCTATCTATCTATCTACCTATTTACCTACCTATCAGCCAAAACAATAAACATAGGTTGAAAGGAAACTTGCATGGATTTGCGAGTGGTGGGTCAGTTTTCTACATTGAGAGTTTATGTATTATTTAAGAACTAAAACCGATTTGCATGTTGAAAAGTAAAAAGTGTTGTGAAAAGTTTTCTCCGGAGAGGATGCTGATCTTGTGTGATGCTGGCTCCCTCTCCCCTGCTGTCTTCTTTGACTGTTCTCACTGATTTTTTTCACTGGCAGACATGATTTGGGCACATACCTGAGTGATGTTTGTGTGTGTTGACTTTGTAAGCCAGGGTCAAGGAGTTTTGAAAGTAAGCTGGAAACTGTGACTCCTGTGGCACACAAGACACCAAGGAGGCCATCAGAAGAAGCCCTCAAGGGCAGACAAAGCTACTAAAACAATTGACCTGTCTGTTCTGAGGTTTTGTGGATAGTCATGGGGACCTAATTAAATCTAGACATGTTCATAGAGTCTGTTGATCACATTTTGTTTCTTCACAGCCTTCTTCAGTTCAGTCCCCCTGCCTTCCTACACACACATGTTGGGCACTGAAAGAGGAATAAAATATTGCACAGCCTTGCTGTCTTCTTGTAGCCTATTTTAACTACACAAAGCATCTTGCCAGAGTTAATGTTGAATGATCAAACGGCCTTGTGCATGGTTAGAGCTCCACTGTGGACTGGAGCTTTGGACTCTCACGGGAGTTGGAATTTACCATCAACTCTAGGGGGAGCCAAAGTAGAGGGAGGTGAAGCTCAAATCAAGGCAGCAGGACTTTGGGAAGGCTTATGTTCAGGCACCTCCAGCCAGTATCTACAGGGAAATAGCCTCGAAAGGCAGAGGGTTCTGAGAATTCCTTGTCCCATTAAACAGGAGAGAGGAAAGAGGCACCTGAGAAATACTGTGGAAGAGACATCCAGAGGAACTGATTTTATGCTGTGCTACATATGGGCTTAAAAGAATAACTCTGAAATACACAGTCTTTGGTAAAGACAAACAGAAGTGTGGATAAAAGAGAGAAACATGTAAAGGGAGTGCTCCAAAGAAGAATTTGCTGATGGCTAACTGAGCCAGGGCTGCACTGGACACTGCCAAAGCCAGAGGAGAAATACAGTGAGACGAGGAGGAAGAAAGGGAATTTGTGTAGTGAGAACAGAGCACAGACAGATAAAAGGAAATGATGGAAAATAAATGTTTGCATTGTCGTTGGGACTTTTCACTTTTTATGGAAGTCGTGTGAGGGGATAACTTCTTCACCCAGGAGAGCCCCCAAATGATAAGACAACGAGAATCCATCTTCCATACCTTAGTGGAAACAGATTGCAATGGACCCACGTAGCACCAAAAATCAGATTGTATATTTTGCTCACATTTAAAACAATCTGTCAAAGACACTGTCTACTGACTGGAAGCAGAATGGTATTAAATTTCTTCTCTTTTACCGCTCTTTGGAAGTCTACAATGCATTTTTCTGCTACACAGAGTTGAAACCAGACATTTTTTTTCTTCTTCTGTGATGCATTTATTTAAGTACTTTAAAACAATCATTATTTCTGATTTATGCCTTGTTTGTAGAAAGAATAAACTTCTCTCTCTGCAGTAGTTTCCAAGATACCATTTAACAAATGACAGAATGTCCAGTTGACAAAGAAAATGAAGTCATTAATAAGAACAACGGCTTTTCTAGAACCCAAACATATGAAGGCTTCACTTGGACTGGAATAAGCAATTTAGAGTTCAGTGATAAGATGAATGTGCTATTGTGATATCACTGAAGGGAACCGAAAGCTACACTCATGCTTCCCCCTGGGTGGGATAGTCAGCAGCGAGAATCCATCTGTTTGATGTGCAAACTGGGGACAGAGATAGCAAAAGAAGGCTCTCCCTCACTTGGGAGGCTCCCACAACCATTAGAGAAACATCTTGTCTCTAACAAGAATTCTGATATTTGTCATCTACATGGCATCAGACATAAAATGGACTATTCTACGTGGGCTGAACTTGCTGGATTTGAGCACAGAAAAAAGAGAACATTGAGGGTGGATTCAGCATGGTGCCTTTATAGTTACTTATCAATCAGAATGTTATGGGACAAAACTAAAATCTGTAAGACAAAAACTTAACAGTTTACTGTGCAATTTCTTAAGTTTCTCTGTGCAATTCCTGGAAATAAATTAACTTGGAGATAGATGCATTAAGTAGACTTGAGAGTCATCTGTGATAAAGTTACAGGGATGCAGACATATGCACACAAACATGTGCACACATACAACATATATGCACACACATATATACATGCACACATGTTCAGGCACTTACACAGGTACACATACATACATGCATTCATAAATACATACACATGTACACACATACATGCACAAACATAAAACACTGCACACACACAGGCGCAGAAACATACATGCATACATACACATATTTACACATCTGAGATGTGAACAGCTGACTACTGAGTTTGATGGTCTGTTCTTAGGAGTCCTGGCCCAGGGACTTATCAGTCACAGCATTTTCTGAGGAAAGATGCTTAGAACACATAAGAGACATTCAAGGCTTTGTGATTGGAGCACGAATTTCAAGGAAACATTGCAAGTGAAATGAGCTCACTTGAATAATATTTCTAGATTAAGACACTAGAAATCTATCATGTAAAATGTGCTCATTAAATAATTTCAATATCGTTTGAGAATTTAAGACATCCATCGAATGTGTTTTGATCAGGTCCACTCCACATTTCTTCTGCTTCAACTCTTCTCCTAACCTTCTGGACCACTTATCTACCTCAACTTCCTGTAGTTAGTCAACCTACCTGTCTGTCTGTTTGCCCACCTCTCCCTCCCTGTCTGCCTTCCTTCCCTCTGCTTCCCCTTCCTTCAGGTTTAAACTGTTCCCTGAATACACTTAGTGTTGCCTGGTTGTGCGTGATTGAGAACTATGTCCTGGAGCATGGATTGTCTCTTAGAAGCTGCTTCCAAGAAAACTGAATCTTCCCTTGCCCAGCAACCATCCACTGCCAATATCTCCTCAGCTAGGGATGGAACTCCCTGAGGCGCTCACCCCGGATCCTGTGCACACAGTCAGGTGTCTATTTCTTATCCCAGTTTGTCTTTCATAATCTCCACAAAACAACACTTCTAAGGATGGCTGTATTTTGATGGGGCAGCTCACAAGAGTTCTGTGGTTCTGCTGTGTGTGACCTTACTCTCAGGAATCATGTGTATATTTTCTTGATTCTTGATTAAAATTTTCAGAACTCTAGAGCTGAAGAGATAGCACACTGATTAAGAGCACTGGGTGTTCTTGCGGAGGACCTCGATTGGACTCCCAGACTCTCATGGGAGTTCACAATGGGCTGTGACTCCACTTCCAGAGGATCTGGCACCAAAGTCTTCTGGCTTTCATGGATAGAACACTCATACATTCAGGTAAAATGGGTATAAATTAAAATAAATCTCTTTTTAAAATATGGATAATCATGAGGAGGTTTTACATCATTATTTACCACTCTATATCAAATCTTAAGTGATAATACCTCAAAGGGTTGACATCACACTGTTCAGCACTGTGATCCAAAAGTCAGGTCTTCAAGTTTTAGCATCATCTTTGACCAGTCACAGGGCTAGAAGGAGCCTGGGGGCTTCTTAGCCAGGGTATATAGCAAGGGTGGGGTACCTTGTAGGTAACGCTGATACAGGAGGTACTGGCAGATAAGGGTATGCTGTACTGGTAGTCTTCTCGATAACTATTTTGTTTGTACTGAATTCTCAAAGGTCTATCACAAAGTGAGTACCACTCCAGAGAGTTGAAACAAGTCAGCTTCTGGACACACTTTAAGGGCAGAATATAGAGAACATTCTAATAAATTCTCCATATGCAGTGAGAAAAAGCTAGTTTTTCTAACTTATCAGAGTAAGTGTGTGCATGGTGGAAGCATTTTCCCTGAATGTTCTCTCTGGAAATTGGACCAGTGGATTGGAATATGAGAAAATGGAGGAAAAAAAAAGATGTTTGGGGTTTACCAACCTTTAAAGATGCAGCAGCTATCTCAAACACATTTGAAACATCAGGTTCATAGTTAGAAAAGAATGAGAGAGAAGGCCAGGTAAGAAATATACTGGGGTGAGGCATCATTTAGAGCCCGTGGAACAATTAGATGTGGGAGAAACAGGGAGAATAAAATGAGTTTAGAAAGAATTTCCAGGGCGGGTAAGATGGATCAGGTGATGAAGCCATTTGCCACGCAAGCCTGGTGACTTCAACATGTGGATGTCAAGGTGAGAAAGAGAGAAGCCATTCCAGAAAGTTGTCCTGTGACCCCATACTACCTTAGCATGCTTGAGTCTCTGTCTCTAACCCTGCTCTCACATACAGAGTAAGAGAGAGAGAGAGAGAGAGAGAGAGAGAGAGACAGAGACAGAGACAGAGACAGAGACAGAGACAGAGACAGAGACAGACAGAGACAGAGATTAGGTTAGGGAGAGGGAATTACAGTAACCCATCACAGAATAAGAGTGGGGAAGAGGTGAAGAAGAGGGTTTCAGATTTGGTAGAAAAACATCCTGGTGTCTTCAAGTCACTGAACCTAAACAGTATTTCAGGACGGAAAAGAATTCTCTTGACTACAAAGGCAAAGAACTGGCTCGTGATCTGAGCTACGCTATTGAATTTAGACCTTTTCTACATTAAAATATTTGACCAACCATGCGCCATTAATGTTCATAAAGCTAATTATCAAGATGCTTTATGACCTAAATATAAATTAACTTCAACCAAAAAGAAGAGTATTTAATAGATCGAACTGTAATGATTGCCCAGGAAAATATCCCAAAGCCAGTCAAATTGTCTTCTAAATTCACCAAAGCTGTGATCTGAGCATTAGCTTCTGCTTGTTCGGTAGCTAATTTTTGTAGGTCTTTTGCTTTTGGAAGGATTTCTTGGGGGGATTGGTGCAACTAAAGCAGTTTTATGTTTGGTTGGTTTTCCTCCTATGATTAATTTTTCTTGTGTTAATTACTCATAAAATGGAGCCACAAAATATTTGAATTGTTTTGCAACAGATGAATCTTTACAAATAAAGAATAAAAAATGTAGCACATTTGGCAATTAGGAGTTGGTGAGTTCTTCTTAGAAATGTTGCATCTAGACATTGCTGCCTATCTCTATGTTTTGATACACAGATCCAAGGCAGCAGTCATGTCTGTGTAGGTAATAATGTTGAACACAAAGCTTCGATGTGATAAAGGGATAATAATAATAATCATTTGTCAAATAAACATTGTCCTCTGTGCTCCACATGAATATGCATACATACATAAGCACCCTCACACAGATCCATCTGCACACACGTGCATACACATCCTACACATAGGTGCATCTACACACATATGAACATACACTCATGTACGTGTACATATCTCCCCACAGGTACATCTGCATCTCTCTCTCTCTCTCTCTCTCTCTCTCTCTCTCTCTCTCTCTC
>NC_034593.1:33722445-33742443 GCF_900095145.1 Mus pahari
TCTCTCTCTCTCTCTCTCTCTCCCTCTCTCTCTCTTCCCCCTCCTCCTCTTTCTCTTCCTCTTCCTCCTCCTCTCTCTTCCTCCTCCTTCTCTTCCTCCTCCTTTTGCCTCCCCCTCTCTTTCACATACACACACACAAAGTCACACGCACATACACACACAGTCACACACACAAACACTCACACAGATACACACACTCACACACATACAAATAAGTGAGAACCTGCAACCTCTGAGCTTAACCATTGCATTCACAGTATGAAACAAAACAAGACAGAGTCCAGTGTACAACAACACTGTAAAAGAATATTCTAGAGAGTTAGGAGATGTACAAGGGGCATAGACTGGAAAACAAAATATCCCAAAAGGCAAAATCTCCAGAGTATCTGAAAGCCAAACCTGGTAGCAATAAAAAGAACCAATAAACCTCTGCTGTTTAAATTGCTGCTCAGAGTATAATGTCTCTTCAGCTGGAACCTTTATTTCCCTCTCTGTGGAGGCTGGGATGAGAGAGATGGTGTCACACACAAACACACACACACACACACACACACACACACACACACACACATGCACGCACACACTTCAGTCTGCTCTCAGCTAAAGGGCTCCAGCATTCATAAGACATAAAGCCAGCAACCTCATAATGAAAAGATGATTACATTTCATATATGCCTCCCTTAGGAAGAAAGAAAGAAAAAAAACTATCATTTAAAATGAGGTTAGCCAGCAAATACAATTGCTTAATTTCAGCACGGGGTCGGATCCCAGTCAGAGCTTTATAGGCACATTAGCAAGCATTATTTTTAGTGTGTTTTTCTACCAAATCCGTTTAAAATTTCTTTGGGGAGATAAAAAGTCCTAGCCTTTAATACCTTTATTCATCTTGTCTATAACCAATGCCAAGACGAAAAGCAAGAGATCCAACCACAGCTAGTGTGGAGATGCCCTTGGATGTTACTCAGTCTGAGCTGCTGAGCGCTGAAGCCCTGGCAGAGGCCACTGTTTAAACCTCATTTCCCAGCTCCTGTGGGTGCTGATAGTGATCGTAGGTGAAAGTGAAGCCTCTGAAGGCCTCAGAATATTGACGGTGGTATTCTACCAAAGGCTAACTCTGAACTCCATTCTCAGTGTGGCACTCATTTGCTAAAGGGAAAATCTCTTCATAAAAGAATCCAGCATGAACCCTATAAGCTCCCCCAGAGAATGCATGCATTGTCTACAAGGGTCTGCCCCAGATCAAGTTTTTTTGTTGTTGTTCTAAAAATATTTAATTCCCAGTCTGTCTTTATTTGTTCTGTTTAATCTATTGTTTCTTATTTGGTACAAATATTTTATCATATGAATTTAGAAAAGACTGATGATAAAATATAAAAGACTTTAATTATTAAATAGTTCTTGTCTTTTAAAAAAAAAATGTGCCATAGTGTATAGTTAGTCACCATTTTCCTGTGCATCTCCTGACTGCTGGCTTTCTTTGTTCCAGGACTATTATTACTTTGTTTTTTCAGCCTACCTCGTAAACACCAGCATTCTGGTATCTTTGTGCTTTGTTCTGTGGCCAGCTCTCTGCTCTTTTGAACAGTTTCTCTGCTCCTGTCATGTCAATATGTGAGCTATCTGTAATGTCCATGTAGATCACTATATACCTTCACATGGCATATAGCCAATCAAGACCTCTCCCCTGGTAACCTCAGCTGCTTCTCACTAGGTTTCTATAATATTGTTTTCTGGGATTAGAGATTGGACCACAACCTGCTGTTGGTTGGGTTCTAACTGGACTGCACTCATCTGCCATGATGCCTTCTGCCTTTACTGATACATCATCCCCCTTTTCCACTCAGCAATGTCAGCTCACTGCAGTTGCAGGACCTTGGACTCTCTGTTCCAATTGTATTTGTAATGTACCTGTGATGCTAACAAGAGTTTGCCATTGTCCTGACATTCTCCTACTGTCAGTCAGCTCCCTGGCAGGTTCAGCTCTGGAAAATCAAGTCTGTTTTACAAACTACAAAACACTAGCAGTTCTGTCCTTAGCATCTGGTCCTCAGGGATCATGGGTGCTTCCTACAGCAGCTTCCAACATGGAGACAAAAGTTTCTATTAGGTGGCTAAAACTTTTTAATAACCAGTAACCCACTTTTATTAGATAGTTCTTTGGTAAAAGAACAATCTCCACCGTCCCATGATGGATGTCAGGGCCTTTGATGCTTCCTCTTTTACCTCTATTAGGATTTCTACAAGTTATAATAAGCATTAATGAGTTTCAAATAAACATATAAAGTGATGAATAGAAGACAATACCCCCCCATCATTTTTTTTTTTCTGCGCAGTGGGATTTCAGGTGACTTTGTTGTACTTTAGTTCACAAGAGCTATCTATACATCTTTTGAAATTAGGAGCTACCTTATACATTCAGTCTCATTTACCATGTTGTTGAGAGTTGACAGAGGCAGAAATCTGCTTTTTCTTACACATATTTAAGCTTTACACTTTTAGTCTATTTTGCTGGGTAAACATTTCATGTTTTTTCCATTCTAGAGCTCATTGTTGACTTTTAACTAAAATCACAGTTCTTAGTATCTGTTTACTTTGACAGAACAAAGTTAGAAGGAAAAGCTTATATACCTTATCACGACAGTGGGTACATGTGAACATGCACACACACACTCACCTACCAGGCGCTTTGCACTGAGCAAACTGACTTTAATAAGGAATTAAACCTTGAAGTGAAGACATGCTTTGTCCTACATTAGGCTACATATAGAATGCATTTCCCGTTATTGACACAAAGAACATAACTAAAGTCAGAAACAAGGAAGAATTTTTGAAGCAAGGATCAGAAATAAAGGGATTAACATCATCGAAAGAACATTAGTGCGGGTGCTAGATGAGCCAAATAGAGATTCAATACAAAACCATGGTGGTTCACCGTGTCTCCAGCTCTGCTTCTGGGAGAGTGCTCAAATTTCTGGTAATTCAGAAGTCATAAAACATCTTGGAGCTTCTCTAGATTGATGTACTCCGTTATAATCAGTAAGTAGCCATTTATCCTCACTGAGCAATATTACCTTATCTGCTTAGATAGACTATTTCTAGTACATTACAAATTAAAAAAACAAAAACAAAACTCTGAAATTTGAGTTTTTTTATTTTTAAAACCAAATCTAGTTGATACCACTTGTGTCCAGAATTATCAAGTTACAACATGAATCTGTATGAGAACTAATTTCATTCACTATGTTAACCCTATGGATCCACTAGCATGGGAGATCTTTCCATCCTCTGATATTTTCTTCGTTTTCTTTCTTTGGAGACTTGAAGATCTTGTCATGCAGGTTTTTCACTTGCTTGGTGATATTTTTTATTACTTGTAGCTTTTCTGAAAGGTGTTGTCTCTCTATCTCCTTTCTCAGCCCATTTATCATGTGTGTAAAGCAGGTTTTGTGATTTCTTGGAGTTAATTTTGTGTCCAGCCACTTTGCTGAAGGTGTTTATCAGTTGTGGGATTTATCTGATAGAGTTTTTGGGGTAACTTATGTATACTATCATATCATCTGCAAATAGTGATACTTTGACTTCTTCCTTTCCAATCTGTAACCCCTTGATGTCCTTTAGTTTTCTTATTGCTCTAGCTAGGACATTAAGTAATATACTGAAGAGAAAGGGAGAGTACACATTCTTTTTCCTTTTCTCTGATTTTAATGGAAATGCTTTAAGTTTCTTTACATTTAATTTGATGTTGGCTACTGGCTTGCTATATTTTGCCTTCATTGTGTTTATATGTGTGCCTTGTATCCTGGTCTCTCCAAGACTTTTTATTTTGTCAAAAGTATTTTTTAAGCATATAATGAGATGATCATGCGTTTTCTTTTCTTTTTTTTTTATTTCACTTTTAGGTTTGTTTTTCTTAATATGGTGGATTACAATGGAGGGTTTTCTTATATTGAACCAACCCTGCATCCCTGAGATGAGGCCTAGTTGATCATGGATGATATCTTTGATATGTTCTTGGATTTTGTTTGTGAGTATTTTATTGAATATTTTTCATCAATGTTTATAAGAAAATTTGGTCTGAAATTCTCTTCCTTTGTTGAATCTTTGTGTGGTTTAGTTCTGGGGTGATTGTGACTGCATAGAATGAGTTTGGCAATGTTCCTTCTATTTCCATTTTGTGAGAATTTGAATAGTATTGGTATGGGTATTAGCTCTTATTTGAAAGTCTTGTAGAATTCTGTGCTAAAACCATCTGGCCTAGGGTTATTTATTTATTTATTTATTTGGAGACTTTTAATGATAGTTTCTGTTTCCTGAGTGTTTGTAGGATTATTTAAATAGTTTATCTGGCCTAGGGTTATTTATTTGTTTGTTTATTTATTTATTTGGAGACTTTTAATGATAGTTTTGGTTTCCTGAGGGTTTATAGTACTATTTAAATAGTTTACTTGATATTGATTCAACTTTGTTAAGTGATATCTGTTTAGAAAATCATCCATTTCCTTTAGATTGTCCAATTTTGTGGACTATATGCTTTTGTAGTAAGGCCTAATAATTCTTTAAATTTCTTCAATGTTCATTGTTATATTTAACTTTTCCTTACTGAATTTGGTAATTTGTGTACTGTCTCTCTGCCTTTCAGTTAGGATAGATAAGGGTTGGCCTACCTTTTTGATTTCTCAAAGAACCAGCACTTGATTTTATTGATTCTTTGTACTGTTCTCTTATTTTATAATTGATTAAAAATCCCAAATTTAGTCATTTCCTTCTGTCTACTCTCCTCTTCATTGTGTTTGCTTCTTTATTTTTCTAGTTCTTTCAGTTACATTTTAAGTTTGTTAATATGAGAATTCTCCAACTTCTTTATGAAGGCACTTAGTACTATGAGCTTACCTCCTAGCATTTCTTTCATTCTGTCCCACAAGTTTTGGTGTGTCATGCCTTCAGTTTCTTTGAATTCTAGAAAATCTTCAATTTCTTTCTTTATTTTTTCCCTGACCCAGTGATCAATGAGTAGAGAATTGCTCAGTTTCCATGAGTGTGTAGGATTTCTGTTTTTTTTCTCTTGTTCCTGAAGTCCAGCTAATCCATGACAGTCTTAGAGTATACAAGGAGTTATTTGAATTTTCTTGTATCCATTGAGGCCTGCTTTGAGAGCAAGTATGGTTAAATATGGACAAGGTTCCATGAGGTGTTGAGACAAAGGTATATTCCTTTGTGTTTGGGTGAAATGTTCTATAGATAACTGTTAGGACCACTTGATTTATAAACTCTATTAGCTTCAATATTTCACTCTTTAGCTTTTGTCTCAGTGACTAGATAGTTGGTTTCTAGTGGGGTGTTGAAGACTTCCACTATTGGGGTTTGATGTGTGATTGAAGCTTTAGTAATGTTTCTTTTATGGATGTTGATGCCCTTGCCTTTGGGACATTGATGATCAGAACTGAGACATCATCTTGGTGGATTTTTCCTTTAATGAGTATGAAGTGTTCTTCTATATCTCTTTTGATTATTTTTGGTTAAAAGTCTATTTCATTGGATATTAGAATGGATACTCCAACTTGTTTTTTGGGTCCATTTTCTTGGAAAAACATTGTCCAGCCCTTTATTTGGAAGTAATAGCTATCTTTGTTGCTGATGTGTGTTTCTTGTATACAGCACAATAATGGATCCTGTTTACATATCCACTATGTTATCCTGTGTCTTTTTATTGGGGAATTGAGACAATTGATGTTGAGAGATATTCATGTCCAGTGATTGGTCATTCCTGTGATTTTGATGTTGGCATATGTACTGTGTTTCTCTCTCTCTCTCTCTCTCTCTCTCTCTCTCTCTCTCTCTCTCTCTGTATGTTTCTTTTCTTTTGGTTTTGCTGATGTGGAATTATATATTTCTTGTGTAGTTACCTTCCTCCGTGTGTTGAAGTTTTCCTTCTAGTATCCTATATATGGCTGGATTAATGGAAAGATATTGTTTATATTTGGATCTGTCATGGAATATCTTGTTTTTTCCATCTATAGTGATTGAAAATTTTTCTGAGTATAGTATTCTGAGCAGGCATCTGTGATCTCTTAGGGACTGTAAGACCTATGTCTGGTATAATGCTATTAGGTATGCCTTTATGTGTTACCTGGCCTTTATCCCTTATGGGTCTTGATAATCTTTCTTTGTTCTATATATTTAATGTCTTTATTATTATGTAGCTTGAGGATTTCTCTTTTTGTCTACCCTTTACTGTTCTGTAAGGTTCTTACACGTTTATAGCCATCCCTTTCTTTACATTAGGGAAATTTTCTTTTATGATTTTGTTGAGGATATTTTTGGGGCCTTTTAAATGAGAGACTGCTCCTTCTTCCATTCCTATTATTCTTTGGTTAGGTCTTCTTGTAGTGTCCCAAATATCCTCAATGGCTTATATTAGAAATTTTTTGGCTTTAGGATTTTCTTTGACTGCTGTATCAATTTCTTCTATCTTATCTTCTATGCGTGATATTCTCTATTAAAATCTCTTGTATTCTGTTGGTGATGCTGTGATCTGTAGTTCCTTTTCTGTTTCTTAAGTATTCTATCTCCAAGACGGCCTCAGATTGTTTTCTCTTTATTGCTTTCATTTCCATTTTCAGGTCTTGAACAGTTTTATTCATTTCTTTCACCTGTTTGTATTTTCCTATATTTCTTTAAGAAATTCATTCATTTTCTCTTGCGATCCTTCTATCACATTCATAAGATTAGATGTAAGGTCATTTTCTTGAGATTCATGTGTATTGGTATATCCAGGGCTTGCCGTAGTAGCATGGCTGAGTTCTGGTGGTTCCATATTGCCCTAGCTTTTGTTGTGTTCTTATGCTGGCCGTTTGCCATCTGGTTGTTCCTAGTTTTGGCAGGTCTGTGAGTCCTTGATGTTATCAGGCCTCTGGGATCGTAGATGCAGATGGTCTCTGTTGGCAGCAGACATCCAGGGATGCAGGCAGAGCTCTTATATGCTGGTGTACTGTGATATTTTCAGGCTGCTGATTGTCCCAGGTAGGAACAGATCTTCAGGGATGCAGGCAGAGTTGTGGCCCAGAAAATGGATTGCAGGGGGTGCAAGGCAGAGCTTGCCACTGCTAGGTATTCCTAGGGGGGGTCAGCAGGCAGAGAATTTGGGTAGGGGTCTCACCTGGTGGTTGCTGATGATTGTAGGTATCTGGGATTGTGGTTAAAGTTATAGACTGGAAGAAGGGACACAGGGGACAGTGCAGACCTCACAGCTACTGAGTTTGCCAGGGACCCTGCGGGGGTGTGGGGGCTTGGTGATCCTACCTGGTTGTCCCAGAAGGCAGAAAGCCTCCAGCGATTTAAGTGGAGCTGAGGCCTGGAAAATGGAGTGCAGATGGAACAGGACAGAGCTTGCCAATTCTGGGTAGGTCCAGAGGGGGCTGCAGGGAATTGAGGTAGGAATCTCACTTGGTGTTTGCTCATCAAAAATAACATCAAGAATGGCTGAAATTAGAGCAGAACTCCAGCGAGGAGTTTTGTCATTCTTGTTTGTTTATCTTTCATTCCTTTATGGAAAAGAAAAGCTGTTTCTCAAACTTATATGGAATGGCAGAGACCCTCAAACTACTATAAACATTGGAAGAATGGAATGGGATCTCTGATTTAAAATTGAGCCTACTGTGAAGGCATAGAATGAATGCTGTCAAAGAATTGGAGAGAGTGCAAAAATTGCACAACAATGAATGAGCATTGAAAGATTCAGCCACCCTGCATGAGAGCTTGCTGATTTTAATGAAACTAATCATAAAACTTCTGGATGCAATTCAAAAGTTCTCTTCTCATGAATTTATTCCAAAAATAAAAGATTGTGCCCATTATAGATTTATTTTTTAATAATGAAGCTGAGTATAATCCAGGTGTTCTTCCATGGGAAAATATTAAAGCTGTAGCAATCTGTTCCATGGAATACTATGCAGCAATAATCAATGATTCACATGATGAGACAAGACTCAAGCAGGAGCAGTATATGGTAACAGGCAGCAAGAGACATTCTAGATAATGAATGTCGTGATGTGGAGATAGACTGGAGGTTTTGGACTCTGTGACATGTAAGGGATGCAGACCTATAAGTCAGCTCACAAATTGTTCTGCCAATAGCACAGTTGTCTTGATGGCTTCCAAGTCAGCACCCTGGCTTGATTCTCAAAGACAGTGAAGATGTTCTCACTGGGCAGAACTCTCCTGTATCACTCTTAACACTATTCATAAACCTGGGATTATCTGAATGTGGAAGGGTGGAGTAAGGAATGCATTTAATTCTTTAACATGGATGTTTAGGTATAAGATTGAGTGAGCAGATGGAGAGATGATGCTTACAGACTGGAGATCTGTGGAGGGCTGCCAGTGCACAGATCAATGAGCTGTATGTGGCAGAAATGAGCAATGAAGGAACTATAGGCAAAATGAAAGCAGAATGTACATGACAGCACTCTAATGTATACTAAAGCTATGATGATATATCCTAACTCATTGGGGACTTGATAAAATAGGAGAGTTCTAGGATCCACTAAGTCTTCAGAGTATAAAAATATAAACAGTAAGAGTTGAGATGGGGGAACTAGAGAGATGGCTCAGCTGTTAAGAGTGCTGGATGCTTTTTCAGGCGACCTGTGTTCTACTCTAGCAGCCACGCAGCCACTCACAACTATTTCTAACTCCAGTTTCTAAGGATCAGTTACCCTCACACAGACTTACACACAAGGAAAGCACCACAGGACATAAAATAAAAAGAAATTACTAAAAATAATAAAAAGAATCCAAAGGGAGGTGAAGAAATGTAGTATATATTCTATATACACAACATATATGCTATATATATGTCATACAAAGTTGAGAATTCTGAGTAGCATGGTCATATGGAACTGTCAATATTGCAGCAAATGACCTGTCTAACGTTTGTTTTGTTGGAAAACATATTCTTCATTAATACAGTTTAATCCAGAAAAAGATAATGATAACATTAATTTTTCTGACCAGCAAGTATCTTACAAAATATATACATAAACTGAAGTAGACAGGAGACCCAGAGACGTTTCTTGGAGGTCCATCTATGATGTTTTACTGACAGTTTTTCAAAAGTGATACTATAGTAATTTACCAAAACAATGTAAGAATTCTAGAAATAATAGTGAGGAAATGGAAGTTTGTTTGGGGTACCCTCTTCTGAACTAATGAATGAGTTTCTGAACTTCTGAACTAATGGATGAACACTAGTCCATTCATCCTCCTCCCATGGCTTATCTTAAGGGTCACTGAATGCTTGGAACCTCTCCATTCTACCTCATCACCTATCATCTTTCAGAGCCACATCAGCATCATCTCTCAGCCCCAAAATTCTACTTATATCTGCATTTCATGATTCCCTCTTGGGTCTTCCCAGACAGCCTGCTATACTACAGCCAAAGTGATCATTTAAAAGCAGAGTTCTTGACACAGTACGATCCATGTGCCACCTGCCCTTTCTCAACACAACCAGTTTGAGAGCTTCACATTAGTATCAAAGGGGAAATTAAAAAAAAAAAAATAAACCCTTGATCTGGACTGTAAATCCCTTTAGGCACTACCTCCTACTAAATCAAACTAATAGGATAGTATTTCAAAATTTAGGATGCTACAGCAAGAGCAATCCAGGAGGACAGTTCCACTTATGTTGCAGAATGTAAGTGGAGAAAATTTTCCATGCCTTAAAATCAGAGTGATTAAAGTTTGAAAAATAGGCACGTTTTATACCATAACAGGAGTTTAGTATTTGCAAAATCCAATGGGAAATGAATCATATTAAGTAAACTACTGCTTGAGAAATGAACTGTTTCCCAAGAGACAATGAATCTCCTAATCAATGAATGTCTATGAAGGAGGAAGGCAGAGGTTCTCCATGTGCTGATGTTATGCTGAGCCATGGTCTCATGTATTCAGTAGGATGCTTATGAATGGAGGTCCTCTTTTGGTTGCACTTTTTGTACTTCTTTCTTTCTACATATATCGCCCCTCCTAAATTTGCCACTAGGAACACCCATCTCCTTTTGACATTCCCACCACTGTTTCTGAGCTGTCTTTCTTGGCACGATAGCTGAACACAGCACTGTATTCTATGCTTTCATGAGTTTCTCATGTAAATACCTCAATTAAAATTCTATTTTTGTTGTTCAGTTATCTTGATAAGAAACACATCAGCGAAGCAGATAAAATTTACTCATGATTATTTTTTTAGGTGACAAAGAATGAGGTTTTATTTTAAGATAATTTGTTTGTCTCCGTGATTTCTCTCTTCACTGGTACCAAATATCCATTTCTCCACACTCTATCACAGTAGCCTCCTTTCTGGATTTTATCATCAACACTGTCCTCCTTTCTTTGTTCCTTATTTTTTACACTTGGGTTCTCTTATTGAAATTCATTTTATACCCAGTCTCAGCCACTTATATGCACATATCCAAACATTGAAAGTTACTATCATTATATGAGACAGATAATGTGATTGTTGTCTTTATCATAGTGGGTCCTCATGTTATACCACCAGAACTATGCATTTTTTTCTGCAAGTTTCAGAATTTAATTTCTCTCTGTAACTGAGTAAAATATACCATACTTGCATCCATTCATCTATTGCTTAATAACTGCTGGCTCTATTTTCTTGCTGTGAATAGTTATAGCAAGTAGTACAAGTGTATGTGTGGGAGAATACAGAACCCTGAAGGCATAGAATAGCTGCTGCATCATATGGTAGCTTTGTTTTTAATTTGTTTTTGGAGGTGAGGTGGAGAAACTCCATACTGATTTCCTAATGACTGAACTGTTTACACTCTAACCAGAAATAGATGTGGTCTGTATTTCCCACATCTTCCTAGCATCTGTTATCTTTTATTTATTTATTTTTTTTTTATTATCACAAGTTTTACTGGGGAGATGGAATCTTGGGTAGGCTTTTAAAAGGTCATCTTCCTGTGGTTTAGTTGTTGATATCTAAGCTATTTTATTACATCATCAACTACATGTTTAGTCTCTAGATAGAATGTAGGTATGTATGTGTGGGTATATGGATGCATGGTGAATAGATGGGTAAGTTTGATGGATGATAGATAGATGGACGGATGGATGGATAGATGGATGGATGGATGGATGGATGGATGGATGGATGGATAGATGGATGGATGGATTAATAGATGGATGGATGAATGGATGGATGAATAGGATGGATGGATGGATGGATGGATGGATGGATGGATGGATGGATGGATGGATGGAAAACAGCCTTGTGCCTAAACAGCACTTCTAACTTCACATCCTTCAGAATCTCATTTCAAAGAAAGTTTCCAAACAAGAAGAATGGGAACTCATCATCACATGACTTAAATGTTTAAAGATGGTATTTTAATGCTAAGTTGCTGAATTAGGCATTAGAAGTTATGGAAGATGTTAACTAAAGTGATTCATGGCAATTAGGATTATTCAAAACACTTTATTTTATAAGGAAAAAACTCTTCAAAATAGGAAAAAAAATTTCTCACTTTCCCTTTAGCAGTATTTATTTTCTCCAAAGACATTGTGTAACAAAATGCAAATAAAGAATTTTGAGTTTGACATCTGTGAACAATAAGAAAATGTTTTATTCATCATGATCAGAGATGTTAAGAAAATTAAATATAAAATTGATATTTTAAAAGCATATTTTCTCAAATTGAGTTCAGTTTTATGTGATGGAAGAAACAAAGAAGCAAAAGTAAGTACACAAGCAAGGAAGTCGGCAGAAAGACTGCATCTTTTTTTTTAAATTTATTTTTATTTATTTATTTATTTATTTATTTATTTATTTATTTATTTTGTTAATAAGACACTCATTTCGTACTTCCTCAGAAGGCCTGGGACTAAGCCTAAGGGATAAGAAAATCATCTATTAAGCATCTAAAGAAGTCACAGCACTGTTTTATTTCTGTTTTGTTTTTTTTTTTTAAACTACAGGGGATAATTAAGAGGCTAGATTAAATGCAATAATCCCAAGTAAAAGAAAACAAATGAACAAAAATAATCATGTATTTATAAGATGAATATAAGACTAAATGCAAAATTAAATTGTTGGCATGACAACAAAGCATACAGCTTTATGATGTATTTGATATTAATGAGCAATCAAAAAGAGAAGAACCAGAATATTCCAGCTTGTTTGTAACATCCACTGTGATTCTCTCCAGGTCCACTTGTATTCGTGGAGCCTTCTGAGAGACAAAAGTAAGTTTCTCCATCTCACCCCAGTGGGCCTCCCTGTGAGGACTGCAAGGGCTAAGAGGCAAAGTAGGTCCCTCCCTATGCCATGGCTGGAATGAGCCTCATAAACAGGGAGACCAAGCTCCTTAGACATTCCCATACCAAATAAAGAGGAAATTGCTCCCTGGAAAGAAGCACCCGCATCTCTGAAGGCTGTGAGAAGATGACCCTACAGTGTCCTGCTCCGGTTATTTCAACAGAAATATCTGTGAATGAAGCCTCACTGTACTGTGTCTCACTTCAAAGTCCTGGACAGGCCTGCTTACTGCTCATCACTGAATTCATAGTTTGACTCAGAGGTCTCTCTCTCTCTCTCTCTCTCTCTCTCTCTCTCTCTCTCTCTCTCTCTGAGGATCTTCACTGTGCATGCTAGCTTCTATCCTGTATAGTTCTTCTGTTGGGTGAATGTGAATGTGGTTCAAGTATGTGGCTTTTCTGTAAGCGCAGGTCCTGTGCTACCCCAGCAATTTTGCATGCTGATATCACTGACACCCTCACTGTTCTTCATAGGATGGCCAACAGAATGCTATGTTTTCCTGAGGAACTAGTTCAGTGTAATATTATTGTGCCAGTAGCATAATGCATAGTGTGGCCTTATTTTCAAGGAACCAAGGAACAGTTACTTTTATCACTGGGACAAAAGACCAGACAAATACAACTTAGGCTTGTACTTGAGGGTACAGTCTTTCATGGCCAGGACATCATGGTGGCAGGAGTTTAAGGTGGCTGATCACACTGCATTCTTCTGCAGTGAGGAAACAGGACAGATCAATGTTGGTACTCAGCTTTACCTTCTCATTTTTCATCATCTAAGACCCCAGGCCAGAGAATGGCTTTGCTCATAGGAAGGGTGGGTTTCTCATCTCAACCAAATGCCAATGTCCCTAAGAGGTATGCTCAAAGCTTTGAGTCCCTGGTGAATCTAGATACACTGGACTAATTACGGTGGCATTCAGGTTCTAAGCTGCCCAAGACCCTAGGTGGACTCTCCTCACTGAACAGCAGAGAAGACTAACAATGGAAGTACTGATTTACTGACACCAGGCAGCAGCAGGATTTACTAGGGCTGCTTCTTTCACTGATGCCTGAGATGTTTACTTGAAATTTGAGGATCTGCCCATCGTCTGCATTTTCTAGATTAATAGAAATAATTGGGAGCCTTAATGCTAAATTTCCTTCCTACAATAGAATACCTCTGAAAACAGAGATGTGCTTAAACACTTAGAAAAGATGCTCCAACATATACCAAGGACAAATGCTCTCCTACATTCATAGCAGCCTTATTTGTAGTAGTCAGAAGCTGGAAAGAACCCAGATGTACTTCAACAGAGTAATGGATACAGAAAGAGTGGTACATTTACACAATGGAGTACTACTCAGCTATTAAAAACAATGACTTCATAAAGTTTGCAGACAAATGGATGGAACTAGAAAATATCCTGAGTGAGGTCACCAAAGAACACACATGATACGTACTCACTGATACATGGATATTAGCCCAGAAGCTCGGAATACCCACAATACAATACACAGACCATATGAAACTCAAGAAGAGGAAGTGTGGATCCTTCAGTCCTTCTTAGAAGGGGAAAAAATACTCATAGGAGGAAATGCAGGAACAAAGTGTGGAGAAAGGACTGAAGGAAAGGCCATCCAGAGACTGCCCCACCTGGGGCTCCTTCCCATATACAGATACCAAACTCAGACACTATTGCGGATGCCAAGAAGTGCTTGTTGACAGGAGCTCTGCTAGAGACTGACAAGTATAGATGTGGATGCTTGCAGCCAGTCATTGGAATGAGCATGGTGACCCCAGTGGAGGAGTTAGGGAAAAGACTTAAGAAGTAGAAGTGGTTTGCAACCCCATAGGAAGAACAACAATATCAACCAACAAGATACCCCCCACTCCCAGAGTTCCCAGGGACTAAACCACCAACCAGAGAGCACACTTGGAGAGACCCATGACTCCAACTGCATATTTAGCAGAGGATGGCCTTGTCTGGCATCAATGGGAGGAGAGGCCATTGGTCCTGTGAAGACTTGATACCCCAGTGTAGGGTGATGCCAGGGCAGTGAGGTGGCCATGGGAGGTAGGTGGAAGAGCACCCTCATAGAAGCAGGGGAAGGGATAAAGGATGTGTGGAGAAGAAACTGGGAAAAGGGATAACATTTAAAATCATTTGAAATGTAAATAAATGAATTATGCAATAAAAAATTTTAAAAAAATGTGGGCAGAGCCAGAGACATTGCTGTTATATGATGAGTTAAGCTGGGCTGGTTTGTGTATCTGATTTTACTCTTTACATTGCTAGAGAGGGTTGACTTATTTGTTGTGGTATGCATTGAATTCATTTTTTTAAAAAATAAACTTCATAAAACATTATAAGCAAATAAGTGGAAATAAAATAATAACTCTTAAGATTGGTGGCAGGATTTTAAAGCTAAGACTTAAACTGTTGTTAAGTATATAAAGTCTTACTTTCCTTTAAACCTGGTGTTTATTTTCATAGAAGAAAGTGGGATTATGAGATGGACAACCATGCAGGATACCACCATGTGCGATTCTCCATCCTGAAATTGAATTTTATAAAAGACATTGCCCATGACTCCTTAGACAGCAAGCATTCTGAGAAGACAGTTTGCTCTAACTTTTCCTTTAAATAGATACCAATTATTTTGTACATTAAAAGTCTTGCTTCTCTCTAGTGTTAGTTACCTAGAAAAGTGTCATTATACTCCCAGCAGATCTGGTGTTATTCGAAGCCATTTGCTGTTATTTTTGTTGTTTTGTTGCATTACAAAGTTGAAGCACATGAGCAAGTGACACAGAAAGCAGTGCAGCATAACAGAAATGTGTACAGAGACAAGCAACCATGGCATACTGATGCCCTTCCAACTCCCGAGGAGTGCCTAACAGAGTGGTAATTCAAGCCATCACTTTGCAATCTTGAGTCTGTTATATTGTTGTCTGCATAGAGTCAATATATCAATGAAAGTGCCTTTTTCTTACCTAACTTTTCTTGTTTATTGATTAGATTCTATTTTTCACATTGCAGAGTTTAGAAGATTTACTTTATAGACACAGATGGAACCTTGTCAGGAACCTGACAAAATCTCTAGTAATTATACCAAATCCAAATACTTCTTCCATGACCATGTAGCCTGCTCCACCTACTCTTAACCAAGTGGGCACAGACGTTTAATGAGGTTATCGCTTGCAGGTGTGCTATTTGCATGTGAGGGAAGCATGTGACCATCCAAGCTTGGCCATGAGGATTCTGCCTCTGTGAAGCCTGTATATTTGCCCACAAGCAACACAGTGACTAGCTTCCTCAATCAAAGGACTTGTCACTAGTCTAGTTCTGTCAGGTAGTGAGGGTTTAAATCCATGGACTATACAGTTTGAAGTTCCTAATTAAAAAAAAAAGAGAGAGAGAGAATGATGATGTTTCTCTTCCATTTTACTCATCTAAGACACAATAAATGTTCATAAGGTGGAATTAATGTCTTGAGAAGTCTTAAGTTTGATGGAGAAGAATGTTTAAATATAAATATTAAATTGGGCATAGTGGTGCCTACATGTAATTCTGCCACTTAGGAGTGTCACACACTCCAGACTAGTCTCAGCTACATAGTGAGTTCAAGGCTAGCCTGTGCTGTACAGGTAGATGTTCAGACACGGTGCATTAATCAGAATTGTGATGTCAACTCAATTACATCTGTAATCAACGAAAACAAGGAGTGTTGGACACTCCTTTGAGGGAGTTTCTTGATCAGGTTATTAAGAATAAACACGACTCTTATTTTAATGGTGCCCCCACCTAAAAGGATAACGGAATGGGGAGATTTGTTTTTGGAATTTTTTGCCCTCGATCTCTCTGGCAAGTTGCTGAGACACTCCTTTGTTAGATTTAGAACATACTTCCTTGAGATTCTAATGTAGACCGAAGACCTGAATTTCTGCAGGAATCCTCCAGGGTACCAGCACTAGATTAGGGCTGCAGAGAAATCACTTGTGTGAACTTAGAAATTACCGTATTCTCAGCCTGACAATCATGAGGCTGGAACACTCACAGTACAACTTGTAAACCAGGCTGATAAGTTTCATATATATTCACTCATTCTCTCAGGTCTCTTCCTTTAGAAAATCCTGTCAAAACATCTTCTGGGTATATGCCCAGGAGAGGTATTTCTGGAACATCCCGTAGTACTATGTTCAGTTTTCTGAGAAACTGCCAGACTGACTTCCAGAGTGGTTGTACAAGCTTGCAATCCCACCAGCAATGGAGGAGTGTTCCTTTTTCTCCACATCCTCGCCAGCATCTGCTGCCTCCTGAATTTTTGATCTTAGCCATTCTGACTGGTGTGAGGTGGAATCTCAGGGTTGTTTTGATTTGCATTTCCCTGATGATTAAGAATGTTGAAAACTTTTTCATGTACTTCTCAGCCATTCCATATTCATAGCCAGAAGCTGGAAAGAACCCAGATGTCCCTCAACAGAGGAATGGANATATAAAATGTGGTACATTTATACAATGGAGTACTACTCAGCTATTAAAAACAGTGAATTGATGAAATTCCTGGGCAAATGGATGTATCTGGAGGATATCATCCTGAGTGAGGTAACCCAATCCCAAAAGAAGTCACTTGGTATACACTCACTGATAAGTGACTATTAGCCCAGAAACTTAGAATACCCAAGATACAATTTACAAAACACAAGAAAATCAAGAAGAAGGAAGACCAACGTGTGGATAGAATAGGGAACAAAATACCCATGAAAGGAGTTACAGAGACAAAGTTTGGAACTAAGACGAAAGGATAGATCATCCAGAAACTACCCCACCCGATGATCCATCACATAATCAGCCACCAAACCCAGACACTATTGCATATGCCAGCAAGATTTCACTGAAAGGACCCTGATATAGCTAACTCATGTGAGGTTATACCAGTGCCTGGCAAATACAGAAGTGGATGCTCACAGTCAGCTATTGGATGGAACACAGGGCCCCCAGTGGAGGAGCTAGAGAAAGTACCCAAGGAGCTGAAGGGATCTGCAACCCTAAAGGTGGAACAACAATATGAACTAACCAGTACCCCCAGAGCTCATGTCTCCAGCTGCATAGGTAGCAGAAGATGGCCTAGTTGGCCATCATTGGGAAGAGAGGTCCTTGGTCTTGCAAGCTTTATATGCCCCAGTACAGGGGAACACCAGGGCCAAGAAATGGGATTGGGTGGGTAAGGGAGCAGGGCCGGGGGAGGGTACAGGGAACTTTCAGGATAGCGTTTGAAATGTAAATGAAGAAAATATTTAATAAAAAAAAAAATTAAAATAAAAATTAAAAAAAAATCCTGTCGAATACAGGGACAGAGCTGACAATTCAAGGAAGAGGGTCATCAGGTCCAAACTCCCCCCCAGAATAATCTGTGCCTCTCCTCTAGGGAAAGTCAAGCTTTGAGATCCTACTCTAGCACACTCACTAAGTGTTTCCACTTGTTGGTTGTTATTTTACATGGAGTAGTGTTGTCTTTATTGGCTGTGTATGCACCACGTATCTGCACTCTCCTTGAGGACTAACTAACTTATTTCCAATCTTTACTTCCTTTTCACACTGATTTCACTTTTCATTAGAATAAAAGTACCTGATGTAGGCTGAAAATGGGTGTTATCTACGTAATGTGATAACTTAATCTCCAGTGTGATAACAGGCGGGGTCTTTAATTGGGCCTTCAGCTTGGAGCTCTCACCCCTGTTTCCTCCTCTTGTCAAGAAGTTTCCTTCATATTAGAAAAGAAAGAAGGGCCCAGATGTAAGAATTCTCAGACCCTGCCGCTACCAGTACTTTGATGGAAGACTTTTAAAATCCAGGACACTGATCAAGCCATCTCTTCTGTTTGTAACTCACCCAGCCTCAAGCATTTTTATGACCTTGAACTTGGTCTAAGACACATCCCTCACCAGCCAAGGATGACTTCTTAACTAATAATAATGTATTACCAACACCCCAATTACAACAAATTGCTATTCAATGTTGGCAGGAGGTAGAACAAGACAAGAGTATGGGACACATCTAGTGACACAGCCCTATAATCAAGTTCTGGTGTTAACACAGGCAGCCCAGACTCTGGCCCAGTTCTCCTGCGTTCTACACAATTGCAAACTAAGAAGATTCAGCTTTGCTTCTTCAGTGGGCTCTAGCTCAGCTCTATGACATCATCCAAGATGTACACTGGCATTTTCCTCCACCTCAATCAATCTACCTTAACATTTCCAGTTCAGACATACAGTCTCTGTCATTCGTGATGCGTTAGCTTCAAACGTGTTATTTGTTTTACACAACTTGAATGAGTATATTCAGAATAAACTACCTAGGGTTTCGTAGTATAATCACTTCTTAATACGGCGAACTATGAAATGGCCAAGCGCCACCTCATAACTGTGGCTCTGGGCATGGCCATTTTCTTTAACAGTCTTTTAGGCTGTCTTCTTTGAGTCTCCATGGTAAAGATTTTCCTGAGCAAAGGCACAAAGAAACCAGAGGATGATACCAGCATCTACTCTCCTTCTGGTTTCTCTCTAGGGTTTCCCCAGGGTGAAGTTCCCAGGGCCACCTACCAGGTCTTCACACCCTCACTGATCATCATACATTTAAATCAGAGTGTTGGTTTGATTTGGGTAGGATCTTGACAGATTGCATTCATTTTTTACATGGTTTTGGCTTAAAACTTTGTTGGCTGCTTTCATTAGCTGGATAATTTTAAAAGTTTCATTTTTTTAAAGAAAGATGGGCTTGTGGCATTAGTCAAAAAAAAAAAAATTAAACCATCTTATGTTAAAGTAAATATCCCATTACAGCTAAAGAATTGTGTAGTTTCCACAGAACAGAAGTCATGTGTCTCAGGGAGTTTGAGCATTAGATAGCAGTGTGTTACATTAATCCGGCTGAAGCTTAAATATCCATCATTTCTGTGCATCCAGCTCCCCAGTTCTTAGTTAGCATTAGGAAAATTAATTAAACAATCTTGACATCGTATAAATAGTGTGATTGCCTCAGCAGAAAGAGGCTCCTCGTCTTCCAGTCTCAATGCTCAATTTCCTGAGTGCTTCCTTTGGTAAAGTAATTTTATAGAGGAACAGTGTGCTCTGTAAACAAAGCATGGGATCATGATGGTCACAGAAACTCTGTATTTTTAAGTAAGAAAAGTTAAAGTCAATGATTGTAAATAGAACATGAGAGTAAATTATTTACATCTCCTACAGTGTACAAAATGTTTATAAGTGTCACATTACCATTATTTAAGATATAAATAGTTTTAGGAATTTGAATCAAAATACACTTTTACTTTTTATCAGTTTGTGGTTTATGCTAATTATTTGGACCCTGCAAATGAGCTGAGAGACAAAGCTTGTTTGGGGCCAACAGTTCTAAAGCTGGGAAACAACCTGGTAAAGTAAATCCTGCAGATGGGCCAGGAGAGGCTCCAGGTCAGGAGTTGTGTGTAGTATTCTCTGCCTTAGTCACTGTAGTGGCTATTCCTGGTTGTCAACTTGACTATATTTGAAATGAACTACAATCCAGAATTGGAAGGCTCACCAGTGGACCTAATCTGGAGACTGGGAGATAGAAGTTTCTGATCTGGATCTTGGTATGGAGATCTTGAGACACAGTGGTGATTGAATCCAGAAGATTAAGACAG
>NC_034593.1:33746208-33750826 GCF_900095145.1 Mus pahari
CTGAACCATTGTTGGGATTTGGACTGCAGACTGTAAGTCATCAATAAATTCCTTTACTATATAGAGACTATCTGCAAGTTCTGTGACTCTAGAGAACCTTGACTAATACAGTCACTGACAGGCTACTCTCCAGGCAGGATGGAGATCTAAACATCAAAATGAACATCTCTGTTGAAGAACATACTTTAGACTTAGAAAACAATTTTGTAGCTGCTTTAGGCTATCTACACTGCAGTAGCAAAGCACTTAGATTGGTGGCCTTGGAGACATAGGCGAAGCATTTCTAAGACTTCTGGGTTTACAAAAGCTAGAAATCGTTAGACAGGTACTGCTGATGGGGGCCTCTCTGCTCTGAGAAGTAACTTCATGTTGCAGCCTTCCACAGTGGGAAGGGTGTGGGCAACCCATCCAACCTCTTTCATAAGATCCCCAATCCCACTGATGAGAATGAAGCCTTCCCTGCTCCTTAGGACCACCATTGCATCCAGTCAGTTACAAGTACAAGTTTTAGATAGGTAAGGTACCAGCACTGGGGACAAAAAACCCAGAGAAACTCTGGTGGGACACAACACAACTAGACCTGTGGAAGACACAAAGGAAGGAGAATGTGCAATTGTTGAAAACATTACCATCCCACCCATAGTGCCAAACTGAGGCTGGCTGTAATGTCTGGAGTAACACCATGCCTACCAAAGGGTGTGGGAGGGAAGCAAGCTGGCAAGCTCAGCCCATCACTGGCTGAGGCTTCTAGTTCCATAGGACAGAGGCTGTCTCTAAGCCTATCTGTGTCTAGTGCCTGTGTTTTGTTTTTCTCTATCCCACTTGTAATAAACTGACATTGGAATATTTGTTCATACTCAGCCAGGGTGTCTGAGAAAGTTGTGTGACTTTATAGGCAAACTGTATTGTAAGCCATAAAACCCATCTGCCAAGAGCATGGAAAAGACCTGTGGGGAACTGTAGCAAATCATTCTTATTAAGCTCTGGAAACTGGACCAGTGGACACCTACAACGGCTCCATTCTGCACTCCTGGTATTTCTTCTGAAAATAAACAAAATAAAATTGACTTAATCTTATTTAGGAAATAGATTCAGGGCTGACAGATGTCCTAGCTGTGAGAGATCTTGATGTTTTTACAGAAGACCCAGGATCAGTTCCCAGGACTCACAATGGGCAGCTCACAATGAGCCACAGCTCCAGCTCTGGGGGGATCTGACATAATCTTATGAACTTCATGTGTATTCACATGTGCACATGGTACATGTATCACACACACACAGAGACATATACATACACACACACATACAGAGAGAGAGAGAGAGAGAGAGACAGACAGACAGACAGACAGACAGACACATACAGAGTCACACATATGCATGCACACATACAATCTTGAAAAACTAGATTCACAATTTATGTTAGAAATGTATGTTGAGGGTTTTTAACAGCCCGTGTGCCTGTTCTCCATAGCAGATGGATGACAAAAGTAATTCTGATTTAATTGTACGTATCATGTCATAAACCCAGAGGGATGCATATTCTAGAGCTCATTTTGTAGACACATCTAAAGGAGGAGAAACACCTTTTAGTGGCTGCTAAAATAACACCATGGCCTTTTGAAGACTAGATAATGTGAATGAGAGAATGCTTTTCAGAAATTGTTTAAATCATCATTTGCAAAACTCTATTTCTGTAAAAAGGCAGAAGAGAAAACCATGGAAACGCTTGGGAAATGTCAGCGGCGTGTGCCTGGCATTCACAGGCTAATAAACCAGTTGCTTTAGTAATGAGGTTTCCATTAGCCCTCCTCAGAGATTAATGCCTTCGGGAATGTCTTGTGCAGGAAAAGGTTCTCTAAGGAATTTGCAGCCAATTTCTGCCACTCAGAGTCTCTCTCTCTCTCTCTCTCTCTCTCTCTCTCTCTCTCTCTCTCTCTCTCTCTCTTTCTCTCTCTCTCTCTCTCTCTGTTTCTTTTATGTGTGTGTGTGTGTGTGTGTGTGTGTGTGTGTGTGTGTGTGTTTGGCTCCATGGACTTTGTCACAGGATGTTGTTTCCTTAATGAACATTCTCAAATGCTTCAGCCCTAAACCAAAGCTCCAACCATCCCACCCCAACCCTGGCCCCTGACTTGTGGGAAAGAAAATCTTGAAATATAGTAGGGTATGAGTGAGGTGCTTGTTGTATAAGCATGATCCAAGAGCTAGTAACCAGGCACAGCACCGTGACCTGTCTATTCCCAGGGCTCCTATGGAATATGGAAGTAAGAGACAGTGTATCCTGGGGAGATCAGAGGCCATCTTTTCTTTAATTTAGAAATGCCAGTAGGAAGCAACAAAAGGATGTTGCCTCAAAGGAAGTGGAAGGCACAGCAGAGATCAATACTTGAAGTTGTCCTCCCAGGGTTTCTAATTAGCTACAGCACAGACGAGAGAGAGAGAGAGAGAGAGAGAGAGAGAGAGAGAGAGAGAGAGAGAGAGAGAGAGAGAGAAAACTATAAACATAAAATATTACTGTAAGAAAAATCCAGTTTGGCCATTTTATATTGTCACAAAAAATATCACAATTACCTGAACATAATATTTTCCATAGTATCAACTCATGACTACAGTGGAGTCAGGTGGATGTGGAAAAAGAAAGGGTGAGTGGATTCTTCCTTGGATTCTTCCTTCCTCCTGGGGTAGTTTGAGAAGCAGAGAAATCTGGGTCAATGGAGAAAAGAAGCTCTGGGATGGGCGTTTAATTTGATCATTGGTAAAGACAAGCCCTTCAGACAATCCTGTCTCTAGTCATTGCCTGATCTCAGGTGCAGACAGAATGTGCATTGTGTGTACTCAGAGAAAGGACCTTTGAGGAATGGAAAGACTTTGCAAAGTTGTGAGTGCAGAGTAGTATAGAACAGAGCAAACCCACACTGTTTTCAGTCATTATATATACTATATGTCCTAGGAATGCTAAAGGTGATATAATTTGAGAAAACCTAGATGTAAAAATGAAAAATTTAGTTTCTTAAAATGCACACCATTCTTGTTGCAACAAAATACTAGAAAAATATTTCAAGGATGCCTTTGAGATAGAGTTTCTAAATTCATATCATCAAGTTGTTCCCTAAGTCACAGTGACTCCCCTGCTGTACCTCCTGAGGGTTAGAACTGTAGGTATGACTTGCCATGAATGGCTGGGAGGGTTTTCAAATGACTTAGGGCTGGCTCTGTGGTGAAAGTATTTGCAATGCAAGCCTGAAGACCTATGTGATCCTGGAACCCTACTGCAGAAGTCGAGAACTGAAACTTAAAGCTGTCTTCTGGCCTACCCCCACCACACACACACACACACTCACATGTAGACACCATATATACCTCACACACACTCTTTCAAATACCATACACACCTCACACATACACACCAGAACAACATACCACACACATATACACACATATTCCCATACATACTCACACACAAAAACACACTCACACACACCACACACTCATACAGAGTCACAGACACATCACACATTCACAGAGAGCAATACACACACCATACACACAAACTTACACACACACCACACACTTACACATACAAACTCTCACACACACAAACACCATTGTATGTACATGCCCTCCCTCTAACAAATACACACACACACACACACACACACACTTATACCACACTTAAACATATATACTCACACACTCATAATACAACACACACCATATACATTCACATACTACATATACACACACACACACACAATTGCATGTGCATGCCCTCCCTCACACACTCCCACACCTACAAAACTGTAATAAATTTGATTTACACAGCTCCATGATTCTCTTAGACTTCCACAACAGATTATACCATGTTGAGAAAACTGGAATCTAAAAATGAGTCCCTATACTTTGAATTAATTGCACATTCTTCTGTCTTCTAATTGCCTTGAAATAATTTTGGCCTATACAAAGTATATTTATACCCATGGTTGAAATAATGGGCATGGAATGGAAGGTAGTCTTAGGGACACACCATTCAGACCTCTCTGCACACTCCGCGATCCTGGTAACTCCTGACAGTTGCATAGGAGATTGTTTAGCAAGGCAGATTCATAGCCAGACTGAGCAGTTCCAGATCATCAATTCTGAGAGTATGCTCCAAGCACCTCACAGGGAGAAAGAGCCAGTCTACTGTATTTGTGAAGCTCGAGGTAAGATCTTGGACTCAGCCCAAGCTATCTGATGATATTGTGAAGTGTTTCTGATAACCCATCCAGCCATGAATCTGTTCTTCTGTACAGAAATACAGGATTTATAACCCTTAGACTGGAACATCATCCCTTCAAACTTGACATGCGGGATAACTGAACACACTGACCACTGGAGAGGAGTAGATGGAGGTGGCTAATGGGATGATGTGTTCATTTAGGGAGGTTCACCATGCAGAGGTTGTACTCTTACCCTGAACTCTCTGGCTGTAGTTTTCATGTGCAACCAAGGATGGACAGATACTGGCCATTCTACGAGCAGCTGGGAATCTGAAGACAGAACTGTGAAAGCAATGTGGAGAACATCTCTCTCTCTCTCTCTCTCTCTCTCTCTCTCTCTCTCTCTCTCTCTCTCTCTCTCT
>NC_034593.1:33750901-33756418 GCF_900095145.1 Mus pahari
TGTGTGTGTGTGTGTGTGTGTGTGTGTGTGTGTGTGTGTGTGTGCAAGCAGCAGATGAGGAGCTGTCTGCAGTTTGGTGGTAGAATGCCTGCTTAGCTTGATGCTGAGTCAGAACACCCTCATATCTTGGGCTTTTCCTTTCCAAGTTATTCATGAAAAACAAAATTCAACAAGTAAGAAGAAAAGAAGAGAATTACTCTTCTATTATCTATTATTATTATTATTATTATGACCTCAGAAAATGGTATTTTATATAAAGGTATGATTTTCTGGAGAGAGAGAGAGAGAGAGAGAGAGAGAGAGAGAGAGAGAGAGAGAGAGAGAGAGAGAATGAGAATCTGTGAGAAGTCTTACTAACCAGAATTAAGCAGAATCATAATATTTACAATATTTAACAATGGAGGGAGGGAGGGGAAAGGGAAACTAATTGCTTCAGAAAGCAAAAGCTGGAATGATAGCATGGGAAGAATAGAGGGCAGTGAATCTCCCAACTACAGTAGAACATAAAATGTACATTATTGATGCTTTTGGATTTTAAATGAAACACAAGTAAAATAACTCTAAAAGAGGAATAGCTATGTCTGTTTCTGTGTACTTTGTTCTTATGTTTGTGAGGCTCAGATCAAGTCCACCACTTCAGTAAGCACTCACTGCATCTCTTTAAACTCCAGTCTATTTCCAAGCACCACTAATTCAAACAAAAGATTTGATTTTCCTTAGAAATTTCTCCAGATGGGAATTTTGAAAAAAAATTCTCGTGTTATTATTCTGGGTTGAAATAAAATATGGATTAAGAGGGAAAATAAAGAAAATGCTTGCTAAATAAATAGATAATTAAATCTTGTTTACTATTCCACTCACAGATTTTTAATGTCTGCCAGAATATAATATTGGCTTGGGAGATGAGATGTTGGTTAAACTGAAGCCAAACAATTCAAAATTTAGAGAAATAATAACTGAAGTTTGTTGAAAAATAAGTTACTGCAGGCATCATGTAAGCCTTCCTATGTGCGTGTGTAGAAAATACACAGTGAAGGTTCAGAGTTGATCTGCATCATGTCATGCTAGGAACATCTTGCAATGACTCTGCCCCAAGCAACCAGCATAATTAAGTTAAAGTGCAACCTAAGCAAAATATTCCAAACTGAAAAAAACAAGCCCATTGTCCTACCATTTTATTATTACTGTATGGCACCAGAAAGAAACAACACGTAAAATCAACTTAGTGTTTCATTGGAGCTAATATTACAGTGTTGTTAAAAAAAAAATCTGTCTACATGTAGAAGAATGTAAACAGACAACATCTATTACCCTGTACAAAACTCAAAGTCAAGTGACTCACAGACCTCAACATAAAACCAGACACACTAAATCAAGTAGAAGAGAAAGTAGTGACTGCCTTGGATACACTGGTACAGGAACAACTTCATGAGTAAAACACCAATAGCTCAGGAACTAAATCAAAAGTTAATCCATGGGACCCATGAAACTGACATTGTTTTGCAAGGTTAAGGATACTGTCATTAATAGGACAAAATGACAGCCTACATAATGATAAAAGAGCTTTACCAACCCTACATCTCACAGAGGACTAATATCCAAAATATATAAAGAACTCAAGAAATTAGACAGCAAAAACCAAATTACTCATTTAAAAAAAAATGGAGTATAGAGCTAAACAGAATCCCAACAGAGAAATCATGAATGGCTGAGAAACACTTAAAGAAATGTTCAAATCCTTAGTCAACGGGGAAATGCAAACCAAAAGGACACTGAGATTCCATATTACTCCCATCAGAATGGCTAAGATTTAAAACACAAGTGACAGCATATGCTGGTGTAGATGTAGGCATTTACTCAAAAGATGCCTGCCCTACTATTATACCACAAGGACTTTTGCTCAACTATGCTCATAGCAATTTTATTTGTAATAGCCAGAAACTAGAAATAATCTAGATATTCTTCAACTGAAAAATGAACAAAGAAAATGTGGTTTGTCTACACAATAGAATACTCTTCAGCTATTAAAAACAAGAGCATCATAAAATTTGCAATCAAATGAATGAGACTAGAAAATGTCATCCTGAGTGAGATAACACAGACTCAGAAAGACACCTATAATATGTACTCACTCATAAATAGGCATTAGCCATAAAGTATGCCATAACCGTGCTATGATCCACAGACCCAAGGAAACTAAGAAATAAAGAGGGCCCGAGGGAGGCTGCTTGAATTTCACTAAGAAGAGGAAACAAAATAGTCATGAGAGGTGGATGGAGAGAGGGAACTAGGTGGGAGAGGGAGTAAAGGCCAGGTGTTGGGATGGAGACCAAGTGTGGGAAGAGGGGGGACTGTAGAGGCCTGGAATAAGAATAGAAATCTGTGTGGATGGGCATCTCTGTGACTACATGGAGATCTGGGACTGGAGAGGCTCCTAGGTGTCCATGGGGGTGATCCTAGATGAGATTCCTACCAGCAGGTAATATGGAGACAGAGGTGAAATGGCCACCTTCTGTAGTCAGATGGGACTCCCAGTGGAGAGAAGGGAATATCAACCTATCCACAAAACCTTCAACCCCAAATCTGTCCTGCCCACAAGGTGCCTACATTGAGTAGAGACTGAGGGAATGGTCAACCGATGACTGCCCCTGCTTTAAACCCATACCACATGAGAAATCCAATCCTTGACATGATTAATGATATTCTGCTTTGCTTGTAGACAGGAATCTAGCATACCTGTCACTGGAAAGGCTTCATCCAGCAGCCATTTCCATCCAGAAACAGATGCAGAGACCTATAGCCTAACATCAGGCAGAGCTTCAGGGAGTGTTTTGGAAGTGTGAACTATAGAATCAAGCAAGCTGGAGGGGTCAAGGATTCTACAAGAAGACCTGTAGAGTAAACTAACCTGGGCCCAAGGGGGCTCACAGAGACTAAACCACCAATCAAAGAGCATGCAGGGGTTAGACCTAGACCCCCTACATATTTGTAGCAAACATTTGGTTCCCTAACAACTGGAGCAGGAGCCGTCTTTGACTCTGTTGCCTGTTACGGGCTCCCCTTTCCCTAACTGGACTGTGTGGTTGGGCCTCAATGGGAAAGAACGTGCCTGTTGGGACTAGATGTCCCAGGATATGCTGATATACAAAGTGGGCTTCCCTCCTCAAGCAGAAGGAGAAGGGTTAATGGGGAAGGAATTTATAAGGATGGGAGAGGAGGGGATATGCAATTAGAATGTAGAGGAAATACATTATTAAATAACAAAATATATATAAAGAGAGAGAGAATATATAAAAGAGAAAATAAATTCCATATATATGAAAAGAGATTTATTCCATTAATTCTGTGACTCAAGAGAACTGTGACTAATACACTATTCATTCATCCATCTGTCTATCCATCCATCCATCTACCCATTCATCCATTCATCTATCTGTCAGTCTACCATCTGTTATCTATTTGTGATCTATATATCTATCATCCTTCTGTTTGTGTATTCTCTACCCAATATGTATTACCTACAAATTATTTGTATTATATGTCTGTTTTCTATTTGCTTATCTCTTATCTGTTTATAGTCTAAGTACTTGTCATATATCTATAATTGATCTATTTTCAATTATTTATTTATGCATCTCCATATCTGTCTATCATTTTCATATAAATTGCCCACCTCTAATTTATTTGGATAATTAAAGTAAATATCTGCTGATTTTGTATCTTCAACATGCTTCCTTTCCGGCAATATGAAATTCTAGGTAAATATGCCACCTTGATAGAATTTATACACAGCAGACTAGCAAATAATGGAGAGATTAATAGGAGGTCATGTCTTTTCTGAAGAATTGCTTCTTATTGTGCTTTAACCATGGATAGTCTGTGTTGCTGGCACCTAGCAGGCACCCATATAAGTGTGCTGAAAAGGCACAAACATGGGTGTGGCTTATAGTCCCAACAGTTTCCTAAATAAATAGGCTGAAATAAGGTAAATAAGCACTAAGTGTCTTACTGACTAGAGAAAAATAGGATGAAAGATGATATAGGAGAACTCTTTTCTATAAGTTGTACACCAAGGGGAGTGTTAGCCACTTGAGGACCATGGTAGAAAGTGAACACTGGGGGGACTTGAATTTGCTTTCTTTTTATTGTCTTTATGTCTGAGGAACAAGATAGTTTACTTGGCAAGGAATTTTGTAATCTTTGCTCTTCTAAAAAGAAAGCCAGAAAACCCCTAAAACAAAGAATGCAAGATAATACTTAGCAATAAAGATATAAAGCAGAAAGGCTTCTAGTGTCCAGTTCCCTGAACCAGCACTGGTTCTCCTTGCTCAGCACTTTTTTTCTTTCCCAGATTACTGCTCTCCATCCAAAGTAAATATTTCTACTGTACCACAGAACAAATTTTTCAGCCTCAAAATCGCACAGCATTTGCCCTATAGTAAATCCCACTAAGTCGCTGCAAGCCTCCACATCCAATTCAGAGAATGTTTGTATTTGACCAGTGGGGATGAGGACAAACTGTTTACGGTCCTGTCTGCTGAGGGATGTTTCCATCAAGTCTGAATGCCATGGAAAGATTGAGGTAGGTCCAGATGAGGAAAACAAGGACTCGGGTCCCTGTCAGAGAGGGACAGACATGGTGGCTACGACCCAGGCTAGTGCTGTTGACACTGTTGACAGATTTGCCCACTGTACAAGTAGGAAGCAATTCTTACTGACAAGCCACAGGACAATCTGTTTATTCTGGTGCTCTCTCTCTCTCTCTCTCTCTCTCTCTCTCTCTCTCTCTCTCTCTCTCTCTCTGTGTGTGTGTGTGGGGGGGGAGGGGTGCTTGAGCTTGCTAACAGAACTATTTACAAAACATAAATAAAATAAAAATAAAATAAAATAAAAATGGGACAACTAAATACTCAGGAAAGGTCACGTGTGGACAGAACAGGATTACAGGTCAGGTCTCCTATTATTTCCGTTTATTTTATGGATTATATAATTTCTTGGAATTTCCCTTCAAATTCATTGGTTGTTTCTCCTGCCAGCTAACATCTCTCACTGTAAGTTTGTTTCAGTTACTGAACTTTAATGTCCAATTTCCCTTTATGTCCTTACTCTTATAAAATATTTATTAAGGCTTTACTAAGTACCATCTTGTTGACCCATTCCAATCTATCCACACCTAGGACTCCTTGCAGGTATTTTTTGAGAATTTCTTTATGGCTTGGTATGTTTCAAGAAAGACTCTGAGCTGGCTCTTTCTTTCTAGCTCTCATTAGTGACATAAAATAAATTCAAGTTAATTAAATATATAAATGTTCAAAATTAACCTGAAAGTCAAATCTGATTGGTAATATCAAGACTCTGATGGCCATGAAACACTCAATTAGAAAAGAAATCAATACCCACATAGTCATCATATACGTTTTTCAGCAGAGAAATTTTATTTTTAGGAATATTTCCAATGTCAATAAAACCAACATATATATATATATATATATATATATATATATATATATATATATA
>NC_034593.1:33759373-33777127 GCF_900095145.1 Mus pahari
AAGGAAGGAAGGAAGGAAGGAAGGAAGGAAGGAAGGAAGGAAGGAAGGAAGGAAGGATGTAGGGATCTTCCTTCCCCTTGGAGGCTGTTGGTTACTAATCAGTGAGGACAAAGGAAGCAAAAGTGGCAGCAGGGTTCAGACAGCTATGAGTATGAAGGACAGACTTCCAGAGACCTTAAAGTGACACAAGTCTACTTTTTTTCCCCCCAGGGATAGGGTATATAAGGGCATTTTAAGGGGTGTGGGTAGAAAGGGCTAATTGTTCATAGCATCAAGTGGGCAGGAGGGTCTGATTGATTATAATAAAATACCTATATATTATGCAGGTGGGAAGCCAGAACAGGGCATGTGTGCAGTTATGCAGCCTTGCAGAGAGTGCTGTACAAAGTCAGTTTTCAGACAGCACCAGCCACTTGTGTTCAGGGACACTCTCCAGACAAAGCCAGGCAGAGACAGGGAAGACACACTAAGAAGGACAGGCCTTCATTTTGTGCCAAATCAGAAAGCCATCTGCTCATGGGGGACCACAACTTTAAAGGCATTGTTCTCCAGCAGAATATATAGTAAACGTAGGATGTTTTCAAAGAACAAGTCTTTCAATTGCAGGCATAGTTGAATAAGAAGAACCTCAGGTCAATAGCATGGACTAAAGCTTTAACAAGATCATAGAAGAAAACTTCCCTAAACTAAGGGAAGACATGGTCACACATATATAGGAAGCAAGCAGAACCCACAACATATCATAGTTAAAATCCTAAAGATATTGAACAAATGAGGTACGCTCCAAGAGGAAAACCACCAACAAGTCATATGTTAAAGAAAATCCAGTGGAATACAGCAAATTTCTCAGTGGAAACCCTGAAATTCCAAGATCCTGAAGCAATGAATTCTAAGTTCTAAATGACCAGGACCGCCTACCTAGACTACAGTATCCAGCAAAACTATCAGGCATAGTTGAAGAACAGAGAAAATGTTTCCACAATCCAAACAACTTAAAACAATTCACATCCAAGAAGAGCAAACTAAACAGGATACTGGAGGCAGTACTTCGAACTGAAGAGGAATAAACACAGTGAAGACACCCTAGAAAGAAAACAAAACTTAATTTAATGAAAAAATAAATCATAGCTAAAATTATAAACCAGTAAAATGCATCATAATGACTGTAATCTACAAATCCCACTCAATAATAATTCTAAATATCAATGGCCTCCACTCAGGGAAAAAAAAAAAAAAAAAGGACACAGGCTAGCTGAAAAGATTGAGGAATAAAATCCATCTCTGTGTGTCTACAAGAAACCCGGCTTTAAGATAAGCTCCATCCGGAAGTGAAAAGATGGAAACAAAATATTTCAAGTAAAGGGGATCAGGAAGTCATTAGGAGCTGCTGTCCTTTTAAATGTCTTAAAAATAGTCCCCAAACTAAAACTCATCAATGAGACTTCATTCTAATCAAGGGATCAATTATGAAGGTATATACTAAGCGTATGAGCAATGAAAACTGGCACACCCTATTTCATAAAAAACCAACATACTACTAGAAATAAAGACATGTTAGCACAAACACAATAAGAATAGGTTATGTGTTGGTTTGAATAGGTACGGCCCACGTAGACTTATGTGCTTGAATGCTTGGCCCATAGATACTGGCACTGTTGGAGAAAGTGTATCACTGTGGGTATAGGCTTTGATGTCGCCTATGCTTAGTGTGTCCCCTGACTGGAAGTCAATAAGTAGAACTCATAGCTCTTTTTTGAGTGCTATGTTTTCCTTCATTCAGCCATGTTTCTTGCCATGTTAATAACTGACTAAACCTCTGAAACCTTAAGCCAGCTCCAATTAAATGCTTTCCTTTATAAGAGTTGCCTTGGTCATGGTGTCTCTTCGCAGAAATAGATCAGTGAATAAGAAAGGTTATTTCAACACCCTCTTTTCTCAATAAATAGGTCATCTAGATAAAAATAAACACAGAAGACTTGGAGCTAAATGACAGTTTTCATGAAATGGCTCTAAGAAATATGTACAGAATAGTCTACCCAAATCTCCAAAATAAACATTCTATTCAGCAGCAATAGAAACTTCTAAAATAGACCACATGCTGTGACACAAATCAAACAAATACAGAATAATTGAAATAATCCCATGTATTCTATCTGACCATCATGCAATAAAACAAAACCAATAGCAAAAGAAACTCTATTAAGTATATAAACTCATGGAGATTAACAACTAAATGATAAATGGTTCAAAGAAGAAGTAAAAAAACAAATCAAATTATTTCTGGAAATAAATAAAAAGAAAAGACAACATTGCTGGTTTGCATTTAAAACAGTTCTAAGAGGGAGGTTTATAGCCCTAAGTGTCAAAATCTAGAGTAGTGGATCACAGTCACAAGTAATATATCGACAAAATACCCCTGCACCTAAGACCCAGGGAACATTGCAAAATAGGATGTAAAGGTTATAAGAGTGAAAAGATCATGGAATTTGCTGTGAAATTGAGTCTCCTACTAAGGTCAGAAGTTACTCTCATAACATCTCAGTGAATGGCTGCTAAACATGGGGTGAAGAAGGATGATACCAGTGGACATGCCAAAGTGGACAGGAAAAAGTTCAAAGGGCATCAACCTAAAGACCTACAGGCATTGGAGGAAGACTGGTACCGGGAAAGGTGGTCCTCCACAGTTATCCAGCTACCAAATGATACCAAATGATTAGCCCTGAAAATACACAAATAGGCAACATAATGTAGACTGTGCAGGAGATACTTGGATTAGGAATACACATGGATAATCATCTTCTTTTTATGCCACTGCATTGTCTTTGTGCACTCTTCTTAGCAGATGTAATGTTTTACAGATCAGAATACCAATTTTTAGTTTTCTTTCATTCTTTGTACTTTTTTCCTCTAACTTCTTCCATGTTTTATCATCTGATTTTACTTTTCAATTAACCTCTCACTGTAGGGTCTAGGCTATTCTTGGGGTCATGCGTCTCCTGCCTCAGCTATCCAAGTTCTGGCATTTCATACCTAAATTACCACCTCTGTCTTTTGACACGGAAGTTTTAATAATTTCCTTTTCTGCTCCTTTACCTTCCTTTTCTTTCTTTCTTTCTTTCTTTCTTTCTTTCTTTCTTTCTTTCTTTCTTTCTTTCTTTCTTTCTTTCTTTCTCCCTTCTTTCTTTCTCTCTCTCTTTCTTTCTTTCTTTCTTTCTTTCTTTCTTTCTTTCTTTCTTTCTCCCTTCTTTCTTTATCTCTCTCTCCCTTCTTCTTTCTTTCTCTCTCTCTCCCTTTCTTTCTTTCTTTCTTTCTTTCTTTCTTTCTTTCTTTCTTTCTTTCTTTCTCTCTCTCTCTCTCTTTCTTTCTTTCTTTCTTCTTTCCTTTTTGCTCTTCTATTAGATCAATTTACTTTTTCTGTTTTTTTTCCTCCTAATTTTCTTTTTGCCACTTTATAAGTTGCATTTATATGTTGGTTTTGTCCATTTTCTGGAGGTTTATTTAGTTTCCAAGTTTTTATTTTATTTTTATTTGGATTCTCAGTTCTAACATATTTACTGTTTTTGTCTTTCTTCTGGCATCATTTCATATTAATTTTTTTCAGTACTGACCCACACTTACATCTTCCCAAATCACTTAAGACTTTCCTGGCTCCTTTTTCCCTCTATTGATATTGTAGTTGTCTTGACAACAGTTTTTAGATGGCTACTGTTGTGTCTACACAGTGTGTTTCATTGGTGCTTATGTAGGTCTAGGGCCTTACACACACATTGAATATGTGTTTCACTGTTCAGCCATTTCAACCTAGCTATGAGAAGCTGCTTCTTAGGTTCATTTCCTATTCTCTGATGTGCATATGTGTTACCAGTAAGTCTAAAGTGACTACTACCTTCTGATCACTTGGCCCAATTAGCAAAAGGTTATTAACACAGTGTGATATTTTATATAAGAGACAGATAATCAAGATCTCTTTGATCTAAACTATGACACAGGCTAGAGGGTTCACATATACTTGAGGTAAAACTATACATTTTTTTAAAACTGGCAAACTAAAATAAAATTGCTTCTAATTGTCCATATTGCAGGTATGGAAATAAAATGCATTTGCTAGGTCAATAATTGCATACTACATACCAGGAGATGTGTTAATCTTCTCAAATCAGGATATCACATTTGGCCCAGCAGTTGCAATTGGAGTCACTACTTGATTAATTTGGACATTTAGCTTTCATTCTCCCTGATCTGTAAGTCTTCTGCATGAGGCAGATAGAAAAGTTAAAGGGAGATGTGGTGAGAACTACATCTAATTTTTACAATTCCTCCTGGGATATAATCCTGTCCTTGGCTCACAATTTTCCCTGGTATAGGCAACTCCCATAGCTTCCATTTGCCTTGTACAACCACAATATCCTTCACTCCATGGGTCAGGAAACCAATGTAGAAATTCATTCAGGAGGAGTAGCCATTTCTGTGCTTCAAAGAGGGTCAGTGCCCACAGAAGAGGAAGTGATAAGCACTAGGTTGGAACCTATGATTGTTAGTTACTAAATGATCTGGGTTTCAGATGACCTTTTACAAATTTCCGTCTATGCCCTTAGACCAGGGCTATTCTCCACCTTGGTCATGAAAGCTTCTTTATTCTGTGTTCAGCAATCAACGAAGAGTCTCTTGACTGATCAAAGTCAAGGCTCAGGGAATATCTTAGAAGAAAAGACAGAAAGAATGAAAGACCTTCATCGTAGAGAGTGATGCTATGAAAATTTTGTCCCTGGACAAAGTATGGCTAGCACATTCATGAATTCACAGCAGTTGTGGTTGCAAGCACAAGACCTGAAAGGATCAATGCAGCCAAATCCCAATTTGAATGGAGTAAGGGGAATTCTTTAGGTCCTAGCTCTAACTGGCAATCTATTGGCAGTTCACAGCAGCTGGTGGAGGGGAGATGATGATACTGTGAGGGTGTGGCCACTGAGAGGCTACACTGCCCCAGTGGATGGCTCCATACTCATACCAGTGTGTATGGGCCACACTGAGTTGTGGGTTATTAGAAAAAAAGGAAAAAAAAAAAAAACACTTGAAGTTTGGATTTTGGAAAAATACCTCAATATCTTCTGCCATCAGGGAACTAGATATGAAATTTACACTGAGATTCCCTGTGACTCCAGCCAGAATGGCTATGATACAGAAATCAAATGTTGTCAAGGACACAGGGAAACAGAATCCAAGTATGTCATTGGCAGGATGCAAGTCAGTTCTAACACGATGAGGATGGATAATGTGGGGTGTACATTACTCCAGACACTGCAGGGATCTAGTGTTGATCCAGACCCTTTGAACACAAAATCAAAACACCATAAGACACGGCTGAGTGACTTTCCAGTTTAGAGCCCAACTAGCTTAGTTTAGAGATATCCCCATACTTAGATTTATTGTGTGTTCCAACAACAGGCAAGCCATGCAACCAATATAGGTGTCAATCAACAGGTACACAAAGGAAATGTAGCATAACAGAGTAGAGAACTGTTGAGTCACAGAGAAGAATGGGATGCATTGTTATAGAAAAAAAAATGTTCTAGTAGAAACCTTTATTGAACAATATCTAGACTCATGAAGACAAATATTATGTTTTCTGTCATCTTTGGAATCTAAAGCACAATTATGGGGACAATTACAGAACCAGATGAGAAGCAGAGGAATGGGCGAGGGGTGGGTTACACAGAAAAGGATAGCTATGAGTTGATCAGCTTACATTAATGTAGAAAAAGGTGATATAATACTCATTACTTTGTATAATTAATATAGACTAAGAAAAATGAAATGCAGTAACTAATACCTGGTATTCACTTTTATTTTAATTTCTATTTAACTGTTATTTCACACAGAAGAACATGACATCTGTACTGACCAATAGAGTATGAGATGATACTATAAAATTAAATATGTGTGCCATAAGACCTCCACATACCTAAAGTCATTACAGTACTGCTCATAAAGGTTAAGAGACAGAAGTACCATGTCGCCGCCTGCGGCCACACTAACTGGGTTCCTGAGTGGGAGGCAGGTGCTGTATGGGAGAAAACGGTGAGAGAAATAATGGATGCTGAGACATGATTTTCTGTTCAGGGCTTCTAGTTTTTACTAAGAGTCTGTGCTTATAAAGAGGGGAGGCCCATCCCCTGCCAATCCATTCTTGGTGCCTGTCCTACAGGTGCAAGCCTGTAGGCAGATCTGCAGGATGTTGTCTCTGGAGTATCTCAAGAGTCTCTCAGCAGGTGGTGATGTAGCAGTGGCAGATGTGGAACAAAAGAGACAACAATAGAGCCACCTAGGTCGGAAGGCTCCACTCCAGGTGGTCTCAGGCTCAGTGGCAGCAAGGTCAAAGTCAGCCTGTTTCAAGGCTGGGGGAGGGAACAGTGCCCCATGTCTACCATCTGGAAAATGAACCAAAAAATATGGTTACATGTTCACAGTAGAGTACAACCTGGCCATAATAATACTTCAATCCTTCCATTTATAGTAGTATGGCTAGCACTGGAGATCGTTCCATGAGGTGAAATAAACTAAGCATAGCCAGGTAAGTGTCACCATAATTGTTGTGAGTCCATTTTTAATCTTGACCATGAGTGCCGCTATATTAATGTGACAGATCTTGTTCCTAAAACCTTCCAAGCTTGCATGCTCCATTGGTAGTGACTATCGTTAGGATGTGAACTATGGTAGGATTCATACCTGGACCCACCTGGAACAAGTATACACATCCTGAACTACACACACTGCACCGTGCACATTGCCCTGCACACACCTACACAGACTTGCACACAGTTTCAAGCCCCACACTAGTATGAAGTGTTTTTTGAACCTGTCAAAACTATGAAAATGATGTTGAGTAAAAGCCCAAGAAATGCTAAAAATATTTCAAGTCTCTATGCCCGCCATATGGCTTTCTTAATTTAATCTAAATATATGAGACTCCCTAAGGCCAAGTAGTAGGGAAAGGCATTATTCGATTTGGTGGTTTGCTTAACAGCTAAAAGAGCATCTACTGCCTCCTCACACAACCTGAGTACCCGAGTACGCTTCCCAGCACTTACAAGTGGCTCAAAGTCACCCCAAATCCAGTTCCTGGGCCTCATCACCCACTGTGCACATGTGACTGACACACAAACACTCAGCTTCACATAAACAAAAACAGAACAACTCTAAAACAACAAGCCATGTAGCCAGCGGTCATTTCTCGGCTAGTGGCTTATACATTATTCTTGTTACCTTACAGATAAATTTATGTCCACCTGACATTTTGCTATATTTTAATTTAAAATCAGGGATTACAACTAAAAATCTTTCTTCCAAGTTCTGTGACTCCCTGTAGGTACTACCTAAGAGACCACTTAACACAAGTTTCTAGAATCACACGGAGAGCCTCATTAAAAAAGAAAAATGTGACGTGATAATAAATTATTTCAGTTCCTGGACTGTTGGAGATGTGGACCGAATAGTATATTGTTAGTCCCCAAACCATTTTATTATTCTCAAATATTTGCCCATGGGTCCTGCAGAAGTGTGAAGTTCTTCAGTCAGCAAGAGGCCAACTCAGTTCAGGAGAGAAGGAGGGCTCCTGTCCGGGGCAGTAGTTTATTTCTGTACCTCTTGCTCCAGCCTAATGTGAGAGAAGGTTCTGGTCTAGGTTTTCACAAAAGGCAGTTGCATTCTGCTTTCTCCAGATTTCCTGAGTGACAAATGTCAGAATTAAATCGTTGCAGCATGTGGCATATTTTTTTTATCCAGATAAATATTGAAAACATATTTACTGCAATATTGAAGGGATTAGAGCATTCAGAAAGGGAAAGTCTGACCCAAGCCTCAGCTGTGCCGCATTCCAGCACACTCCAGGCTTTGCCAGCGTTCATCAGCAGCTCAAATCCCTGACAATAAACAGCCCAGGGTAGGGCCAGGGCTCTTTGAGTGCGTCACTGCTGGACATTCATTTGCTGCAGCGCTCGCAGCACTGGTGTCTGCTGGGGTTGCCCATCATGCCCTGCTTCGCTCACATCAGAGACTTTTAAAGTGGTCTTAAATTATGCTTATAACTAAAATATAGTTTATTGTTTATAATAGTGAACTTGGAAAACTAAATGTGTGTGTGTGTGTGTCTGTGTGTAGTAATATATATATATAACTTTTTTCCTGCTGCACAATGTAATAAAGATGCCATAACTGCTAAAAATGGTGTGATTGCCTGAATTAAGAACCAGTCCTGCGACTCTTTCCAGGCGCTCAGGATGTCGAACTTATGACATGGTGTGTCCTCTGGAGTGAAATTCCAGATTTCCATGGGTCTTCTGGTAGGAGCTGTAATCAACTGTCCTAGCAATAAAGGAGCCAAGAATCTGTGTATCATCTCTGTGAAGGGAATCAAGGGATGGCTGAAGAGGCTTCCTGCTGCTGGTGGGGGTGACATGGCAATGGGCACAGTTAAGAAAGGCAAACCGGAGCTAAGAAAAATATAGACCGTCAGGCAGTGGTAATTCGACAATGAAAGTCATATCGAAGAAAAGATGGGGCGTTTCTTTATTTGAAGATAATGCAGGGATCTTAGTCAACAGTGAAGTCTGGAAGAACGGTTCTGTTATCACAGGTCCAGTTGCGAAGGAGCATGTATACTTGTGGTCCAGGACTGCATCCAACGCAAGCATCATTGTGCTATTCTCCCGTGTATTTGTAGAAAAGATTCATTACAATGTTTTGTTCCAAGTAAAAAGAAAGAAAGAAAGAAAGAAAGAAAGAAAGAAAGAAAGAAAGAAAGAAAGAAAGAAAGAAAGAAAGAAAGAACGAACGAACTAAAGTTCAGGCTATTCAAGATGAGAAAGGGTAAGTGAATGTCAATCTGGTGTCTTTTTGATGAATAACAGATATTTATGGAATTCTCAGTTAAGACGATGAAAGGAATTCTTATGTTTAGAGCAGGAGAAATCAAATGAGTCAATAAGTTTATACAAGTTACATATATATATATGTATATGTATGTATATATGTATATGCATATTTATCTATAATGGGTACATACACAAACACACACACACACACGCGTGTACACACACACGCGCGCGTACACACACACACACACACACATACAAATAAATATTTTGAGTAGAGCAACAAACCCCTTAGGTAGAAACATAGAAACTAAAAGGTTTGGTGAACTTTCTAGATTTATATTAAGTCATATAATTAAAGTAAATTATTGCTATTTTTGCTTATAAAATATATTTATATTATAGAAACATATTTCCAGGATACAATAACAAATAACATATATTTCTTACATTTTTTCCTTAAAGTGCTTTATAAATAAATTGAAATTTCACGGTTCTTATGTGCTGAAAAACTCTATATATTTGTCTAGAAATCTAGAAATAGACACTCACTTGAATGTCAAAAGTTGATTTTCTTATGACATTTGGAAATCAATACCAGTGACCTATTTTTTCTCCAGAGCCCTACATTCACAGTAAGAAGTTCATTCATCTTCAGCCTGCGTGGGATCTCAGGTCTCTTTACAAAGACTCTCTGTTTCTCCTCTGTGACTACCTATATCTTACTAAGTCACTAGTAAACTTGGTGACACTGTTGAAATTTTCTTCCTTTATCTGAAATAGAAGCTCCTAGAGAAGGGACAGTCTTGGAAAAGTTCATAATTTCATTTACTAACAGGGAAGGTTCACAAAAATACAAAAAAAAAAAAAAAAAACAAAAAAACAAAAAAACAAAAAAACCTCCCACCACAACACAGTGCCCTCGATTACTAGGAGAGAAACCCCAACGTCTCCTCCCAATGGATGTCAAAATACAGGTATCCAGAATTTATCCTTTCCTTCTGGAGACTGGAAATGTCTCCTTAGGGAATTCCAATTAGTTGATTAAGGAGCATGTGTATACTGACAAAAGTACCTTCTGCATGCAGCAGCCAAGCAGGATGCTCCAGAAGATTTAGCAGTTTCCTCGCTGAGAATCAGCATCAGCATCAATTATTGTCCTGAATAGTGGGAAATTCAGATGCAGAGGGCCAAGTTTTAAAGACAGTCAGACAACCATAACCAAGCAGTACACAGGAAGATGACCATACAAAGTGAGTTGGTCAAAACACACAAGCTAAAGAATGACAAAAGAAACTTGCAGCAAGCATAGAACACAGGAAGAAATAATAAGTGGCTTAGTACTCCCAGGCAGACCAAAGAGAGAAACACACTGCTATAAAAAGATCTGGATGTGGAAACAAAAGAAGACCGATTCTGGGAACCAGAGGTAATTTTTTTTTTTTTTTTTGGTGGGGGGAACTGAACAAGAATACCAGAAATGAAAATTGAATATATTGACTGCAATGTCTCATGGAGACAACATCCCCCAAAGAAGAGCAACAAGAAGCAAGTAAGAACAAGTTACAGGTAAAAGGAGAGATGGGATGGAGAATACAAAGGGTGGGTCTCAGGTCCCACTCCGAAAAACTGGTTCCTATGATAGAGAATAGAGGGTAGAATGGGGTGAGAAAATAAATAAAATAAGAAGGCACTGTGGAATGAAAGAAATGTTTCTAGATTGAGGGTTTTCATATAAGAACCCAAACTACAAAGAAAACAGGAAGATTTCCGAACTAGACATCAGTAACTAATTATTATCCAGGACACCAGCATGATACTCAAAGAGGACGTAACATGTTAAACAATAAGTTTACATTTAAATACGGAAGAAAGTGGGAAATGAAAGAAATCGTATCTAAACTCACATTGAGTCCTAAAAGATTTTCAGCTACACATGGTTGTCTTCTTGGCATCACAGTGGTAGAACTCTTCAACTGAGTGTGGGAGTTCTCTCCAAGCTGCTAGGGATCAGGCTTGTAAGATTTGTGTGTCATAAGCTTTTAAAGCTATAGAAACTGCTTAAGCATATGGGGCAGGAGAAGGGCAACCCATAGACTTAGCAGGCAGAGGAGTCTTGAGAGAGCAGGCCATCATTCAAAGATCAGCTAAAGTCGCTGCTTGTAAGATTTCTAACCATTTGATATTTTAGATATAACTAAGAGAAATGATTCATTAACTGAGAAAAACTCAGAGAAATAATTTATAAATAAACTTGGCCAAGCGAGGCAGCAGGCAAGTCAAAGGCAAACTTGCTGACCAAGGAAAGAAATACAAGAAGGAGCCAGAGAGAGAGCCCAGAGATGGAGAGTGGTCACTGCTCTTGCAGGAGACAAAAGTCTTGCTCTGAGCAAACATCCAGACTATTCACAACCACATGAGGCTCAAGCTCCAGTTGATGTGACACCCGCTTCTGTCTTCCTCTGTCACTACTTCCATGCATCTCTCTCTCTCTCTCTCTCTCTCTCTCTCTCTCTCTCTCTCTCTCTCTCTCTGTTTTGTTTTTTTCCAGACAGGGTTTCTTTGTGTAGCATTGGCTGTCCTGAAACTGAACTCCTAGAGATCTGCCTGTGTCTACCTCCCAAGTGCTCAGCTTAAAAGGATGAGCCACCACTCTCCGGGAAACCAAAAATCAGAAACACTCCCATTTTACATGACTCAAGTTGGCATGTCTTCATCATGTGGACAACTGACCTAACTAGAAGGAAAACCCACCAAGAATCACACTTCTAAATAAATAAGCAGTGATGGAAAAGAAATATAAATAGGAGCAGTTGTCTCTAGGAAGCAGTGAGCAATCAACAGTTTGGAGGAAAGACTAGGAAACTGCCTGCTTCGCAAAGCTGTGGAATTTTAATAGATATTTATGTTTGAGAAAATTAAATTGAATTTCTACTAAAAATGATTATTCTTAAAATGACCCTGTGAAATGAGAGGATATACTATCTAGGACATGATGTGATATGTCTGTGTAGGTGAAGAAAGCCAAGAACTGCTGTACACACCGCAGAAGTGACCGTGGGGCGGGGAACTCGGTTTCCCACGGGATTGTGCAAGGCTAAGTCTTCAGTGGAACCTGTTCCTTACTCCCACAGAGATGGCTGGCGGGTTCCTTGAGCTCCACACTCAATGTACTCCAGATGGAAAGCTTATCACATCTTCCACTTCGCCTTTGATCTGATAGAGTTCAGTTTACATTCGCATCTAATCCGATTTTGTGAAGAAAATGTCTAATGTGAAAAGTCACAAAATGCTAAAAGAGCGTTTACAGTATCATAAAACACACAATTATATACATTCTTACAGTCACACTGTATTCTAGCCAGCTTAAACATTTAAGTTGTGCAAGCCAATAAGCACAAGCTGGTGACCATTCTTGGTGGTTTAAACTGAAGGGGTATAATGCCAGTGGTCATAAAGGAGAGCAAAACACTCCCTAAACAGAAAATTAAAACATCCATGAAACTAAACGTATGGACGCTGAGAACAAACAGAATAAAAGTTCAAGTGTTAATAAAAAACTTTGTGCATCAAAAGTTATCATTTGGAAGAAGTTATTCAAATAAATTAAAAATGTCTTACTAAATAATCAAGTTAATACTGTCATTTTAATTTTTTTTTACAAAGAAAATAATCAGCCCAACAAGAAATATCATATATTAGCCTAAATAATGGCATCACAGAGTAGTGCACATGCTGTGCACAAAGCAACAATAGTGGGGTTTTGTTTGTTTGTTTTGTTTTGTTTGTTTTAGGTATAAAAATAATCACTGAACCATAACTGCAAATAATTCACTTTATAAGGTAAGAAGAGCACAGTCAGTATTCCTCCCCAGCTCTGCCACCCATGAATCCCAACAATAACCGTCCTAAGGAAATATTCTCAAAGGTGCAAAAGTAACACCTCTATCTTGGTCTAACCAACTGCTGCTTAATTGGATTTAAGGGCTGTTCAGTAATCGAGAATTCACACCTGGTACTGTTAGCCTAGCTGATCATGCATGGCTAGAGAGCCCACAGACCCTAGAGGAGTACCCAAGACTGACACTTTCCTAAGTCAAGATAACTTTCTAGCTGTATTTTAAATACTTTACATCCATATATATATATATATATATATATATATATATATATATATATATATATATCACTCTGTACACAATTAAAGCTTGCTGTTGTTGTTGCTGTTGTTTTGTTGTTGTTTTGTTTCAGCAGAGACTACTACAGATATTCGCCATTGGTCAAAATGAAGAGAATAAGTACTGTGGGTTAAGTAGTTCTAAGTAGTACATATAGAGTGCAGCCCTTCAGGCTAAAGTTTAAGAAATACAGCACAAAACAGGACAGAAAGATTAAAAGGCCAGAAGCCCAGATGCCCTGAGGCCACCTATGGTCTAGATATGACAGGGAAGCTGCCCCTGTGAGCCCTTAACACTAGGGACACTGAAGCATGCTCAGCATAATGACAGCAGCAGGAGACATGCCAACCTAGAGGAGGGACATTTCACCAGGCTCCCCCTCTAGCAGTTGTTGGCTGCAGAGAAAGGGAGAAGCACTTTCCTCAAGCGATGAATCCACTCAGAAGGTTTCCAATACAATACCAAGTGATCAGACTAAATGCAAATCTTATAAGCAACAATAAAAAACGTATGTGTGTGTGTGTGTGTGTGTGTGTGTGTGTAACAATCATATTTAGCAAGGACTATGTCATTAATTTGGCAGTGAGCTGTTGGAGAGGCAAGAGGAGTGGATGAAAATGATGTAAAGATTCTATTCATGCATGCAATCCTCAAAGAATAAAAAATTAAATTCAAAGAATATAATGTTGTAACTCATGCTTTTTACTATGACCAAATAAAGAATTTACTTTTGTTAAGAAGGAATCCTGATGAATTAGTAGTTTCAAGAGGCCCAGAATTCCATCCCAGGCCTGGGTCTAGATGCATTACTGAGTTTGGATGCTTCCCCAAAAATCTTAAGCACAAAAAAAGGCCAGGCCTTAAAAAAATTCATATTTCATTCCCTAAGTCATAATTGAGTTTATATTTTAAAAGATGTTGAACCAAAAACATTTCTGGTTTTGGTCTAGGATTAAAATATTCTTAAATGTAATCCTTCTCAGGTCAGAAGGGGTGCAAACTGTCTGAAACGTTAGTCTAAAAATATAAACCCTTAATTTCCGAGTATTGAAGTGGCAAAATATATCCGCTCCAAAGAGACTGTGCTTTGTGACATGTTTTTGACTGGATGTACTACTGTTTGCTGACAACTTGTCTCCTGTGGCCACACTGCTCCCACTAGTGTGTGTGAGGGCACAGGAGTGAGGGTGCAGGTTGCTTAGTTCAAATTAATTAAAATGATTGCCTTGACTGTAGACACAGCCTTCCTGTCTCCTCATCAACCCCAGAGCTATTCCAGTCAAATTTTTTAGACTCAACTGCTGACTACCTTGTCAATAAGATTCTCCTGTGTGCCTGTACAATAATGTGTTTAAACAAAACTTATTTGACCAATGCAGGTCAAATAAATGAACATACTGGTAACTTCTTGGAAATTCACTATAGAAAGAACAAAATATGATGATGAAAGTCCATGCATTTAGATTATAGTTTTGTATGCCATCAAGAAGCATACATTTCCTATGGAGATAATCTGTTTGTGCTACCCTACGGAGAATGCTGGCTTTGCAGTCCCCCAATCTCTGCAATGGAATAGATAACGTGTATCAAAGCTTGGCCAAGGGTGATCTAGAAAGTGCAAATAGGCTCATATCTATCACCTGCACAGAACTCAAGTCCAACTGGATCAGAGACCTCAACATAAAAGGGGATACATGAAATCTAATAGAACAGAAACTGGGAAGTAGTAGCCTTGAACTCATTGGTACAGAAGCCAACTTCCTAAACAGAACACCAAGAGCTCAGACTCTAAGATCAACAATTGGTAAGTGGGACCTCATGAAACTGCCAAGTGTGTGTAAGGCAAAGGACACTGTCATTAGAACAAAACACAATGATAAAAGATTTCCACCAACCCTACACCTAGCCTCCTCCATAGCTCCGCACATATGTAGCAGATGTACAGCTTGGTCTTCATCTTTATGAGCAATTGAAGAGGGGTCTATCCCTAAAGCTGCTACCTGTCTGTGAGATATGTCCTTCCAGCTGGGCTGCCTTGGCTGGCCTCAGTGAGAGAGGATGTGACTAGCCCTGCAGAGACCTTCACCCTTTCAGAGGAGAAAGGATTATGGGAGGAGTGACCAGGAAGAGGTGCAGTGAGCTGGGTATAAAGTGAACAGAAAAAAAAAAAGCTGTCGCACTTCACATACAGGGTTAAAGCACTGCTCCTGGCTGTGCCATAAGAAACTTTGCAAAGCAGAGCATCTGCATTTCAAGCAGTATTCTAGACAGTTACTCCCAGGCCAGCATACACATGATTATCACACACATGATTATCATTAGGTACCATACACATGCACACTCAGCTAATTTACCTTTTCGTTAAGAAATTGAGAATTGTACTTTCAGCATAACCAATGCAGTGGGGAAGACCTTGGGCATCCCTCAAGCATCCACTGGCCTCCACCCCTTCTAATCAGGGTTCGTTGCACATGTTCTTAAGTTTACATGGAGACTGCCTTCACAGTCCTTTAAAATATCTACTACAGTCAACTTAATTATTCTACAAAATGCAATCTGATCATGATTACAACAAATATTTAAGCTATGGTTTTCCTATCTCTTTCTCATGAAAGCAGGGTAAATCAACTGACAGTGATTCATTCCGCCAACAGGATAACAATTAATTATAAATTTTAACAATTATAATGTATGTAATATCATGGCTCATTTCGTAAATCAACTCAAATAGTCTAGAAACAAAGAATTCTATTGATCTCTTTATCACCTTTTTTGTATGTTAGGTGTTAGTCTAAAAAGTAGCTGATGCTTTCCTACATAAAGCAAATTGACTTGATAAAGATAACATTTTCTTCGTTAATTATAAGAGCATGTAATTCCACATTTGAAATAATTGTTGTATGACAATATGGGTTTTGTAAATAGTTTATCATTTTTTATTGTCCTCTAGCTGCCAAACATGCATGTGCTCTAAGACTGAAAATCAATTAAATCATTACACAGGAGAAATGTGTTCAAGATGTCAAAATGATTAAAGAGAGCATTTACAGGGAGGTTGGTTTCCAAAGCCCTGTCTTTTGCTGCTCCTTGGATAATAAATGCTTAGGGCAAGACTGAGAATCACATGGATTTCTGTGTCACAGTTAGTCAAGGATTCCAATGAGAGGATCAAGTTCCAAGGACAGAGCAAAGGTGACAGCTCTATTGCTGTACAGCTACGTGGCTCAGTGGTTTAACTGTGGTTACTTACAGAAGTGTGTATGAAGTGGCACTTATATACAGTCTCTTAGATGAGTCAAAGACAAGGCATGACTGGAACACCCACGCCAGCATGTTGAGCACTCACAAGGCTTTACCCCTGGGGTTCTTTTCATGACTTCCATGCAGCTTAGTAGGACATAAATTCTCCCTGGTAAAGGTTGATAATGAAAACTGCTACACAAAACTGAGTTTTGATGGAAGGATCCATTTTAGTCACACACAGGAGTCCCCTCGCTTGACCAGCTTAATGAGCAAGGACATTTCCTGAGCCTCATCAGCAGAGTGGAGCTGCTGTCACACAGTCCTGCCTCCAGCAGATCCAGTTACCATGGGCACTGGCATATTAAAACAGACTTCTTCTTGTTGGACTTCATCTCAGGGTTCAGGAAACTGAGGGCAAGAAAGGAGAGAAGCAGTCCACTCATTAAGGTAGCCCAGTGCAATTGTTTGTTCCCAAACATATTTATCATGAATTAGTTAACCATGTATGATTTATTAAGATAATACATCTTGAATACAATGAAACTGGAAACATTTTTCTTTTGGGCATCATTGATTCCCAGCATGATCTCAGCGGTGTGCAGTTATTACAGGGGCCATTCTCCCCAAACCGACAGTCAGTGCATACCTGTTACTCAGATTTAGTTTATTTTTGCTAGCTAAAAGTAGTCTTCGATTTAGGACTGTGCATATGTTATAGAATGAAGTCAACTGTTATTATAAAATGTGAGAGGGATCATTATTGCCATAGTAAAGAACCTTTAGCTCCCATGAACACTTAATGATTCTAACATCCAGACTATTTTACATTCTGTCTCAGGAATAAGTAGACTTTGTAAAAAGGTGAAATAACAATTCTCAGCACATATAAATGAGTGTCAAAGATTTTAATTTATCTCATTAGTATTACTAGTGACTTAGTAAAACTAGTGATTGCTAAAAAATAGTTCAAAGAGGGAATAGAGAGACAGCTCAGCTGATAAGGGTATTTGTTGCTTCTGCAGATGACCTGGGTGTAGTGCACAGTACTCACTTGACAACTCATAAGCTCCTAGAACTCCAGTTCCAGGAGTCCTTCTGAATTCTAGAGCCAGTTACACAAATGTGCACAAATGCACATGGAGGTAGACACATATATACATAAAATAAAAACGGAACAAATCTTATAAAATGAAACTGGCTCAAATAATATATGAGCGATAACACTATCATAGCCAACAGAAATAAAAGGTAATCCAGGCATGAGACCACAATAGGGGAGTCTCTGCACATAGGAAACGGAAGCAAGCAGGAGAAGCTTGAGACTGAAGTGAACTTGAGAATATGGTGCTACTATCTCTGAAAAACAATTGCATGCATGAAGAAAGGAAGGAAAGAAGGAAGAAAGGAAGGAAGGAAGAAGGAAGGAAGGAAGGAAGGAAGAAGGAAGGAAGAAGGAAGGAAGG
>NC_034593.1:33777207-33787207 GCF_900095145.1 Mus pahari
GAAAGAAAGGAAGGAAGGAAGAGAAAGAAAGGAATAAAGAAACAAAGAGAGAGGAAAGGAGGGAGGAAGGGAGGGACAAAGATGGATGGCTGGACATGTAGATCAAAGACAATGACATTCTAATATATGCCAGGAATTGAAGGCAGATACTTTAGTGACTCAAAGACAGAATGAATGCCTTCCACACAAACAGCCCTGGGTTCAATCCTCAGTACCACCATGCCTAAATAAATAAGTGCTGAAAAATGAGAAAAGGGAAGGAAGTCTGTGGTGATACGGTCTGACAGGGCAATAAAGCACAACCTTTGAAGACATCTTTTTCACAGTATAGAAACTATTTTCAAACCCCTCAAAAAAGAACACTTGTGTTGACCTTTGACAACAGAAAGCTGAGAAATTCTTCAATGAATTAGAAAACCAACCAAAGGAACATGTGTGCACTCAGAGAGCACCTGGTAATCTCTTTTACCTCCTTTGAAGTTGCAGAACCCTTTCCGCACAGCACCCTGCTCTATCTACTAAGCCTCCATGTTTCTATTCAGGAATCCCAAGCAATTTCTCTTCTATCGTTCCTAAATTATTTTGCTGCAGAGTGTATTTGAACTAGAAAAATCCTCTCATAGCTTTAAAAGGAAGCTCATGAGCTAGATACCCAAGTAGGATGACAGCGGAAACTAGAGAGGTTTTTGGTTTTGATAGAAAAATGCACCTGAGTTTTGTGAAGAACCCATTCCTTCAGTGCTTCCTGAAGAATTGAAGGGCACTTTGTTGCAGAATTTTCCATGTCCAATCACATTAGGGCAGTGGGAGGCTTATGATTGGACAGGAGAAGGGAGGCAGAGCGAGGAGTTGAGGAGACAGAGAGAGAGGTCTCAGAAGAGAGAACCAGAATGGAGGCTGACATGGTGTTATCAAAAGTTAGAATAATTGTGTTAAAGCTTTATCACTTGGCTCTGAAATTATTGTACTGGCATCTTGTAAATTGTATTATTGTTGATACATAAATCTGATTGGCTAGTTAAGCATTAAGAGTCTTGATTCTGCCAGGTAATTAGGTGTTGAGATGACTAACCAGGGTTGCGTGGGGCATTTCATGAAAGAGAGAAAATGGGGTAGGGTAGGGTGTCTGAGAAATGGCATGGTGGGAGCCATGTGGCCTAGCAGGACTGGTGAGTTGGCAGGCTGAGAGACCGAGCAAATGAGATGACCTGGAGCAGGGGCTAGCTCTAGAAAATTCCCACAGCACACTTTGTATAGGTGATTGGCATCCAGAAATTTATGTTCTCCCACATTTTCAGTGGATATGTGGAGACTTCAAATCTAGAAGCTGAAGTTAAAAACATAAAAGTGGGTTGAGCAAGGGGCGTTTGTGAGGCAGTTGGTTTACTGTGTTCCTGTCAAACCCTGGGGAAGTAAAGCCTTAGGTCATGGTTAAGTTTTGGAACTTTGTTTAGAGGTACAGGGGCAAAAAAAAAAAATATGGGCAGCACACTCGTATTCATTATGTCCTCTTCACTACTGCCTGAGAGAGAACAAACATGATCTATGTGCAAACAACTAGGGAGAGGGAAGCACTGGGTCCAGACTGGGATGTTGAGATGAGGAGCAAGGTCAAAGGTTGTAAATTAATAGAATTTCATACATCATCAGACAAAAGCCATAATTAATAGTTACCAAAATTAGGCATCAGGACAACAGACTCTATGGTTTGTTTCACATGATTTCAAAGAGAATTGTGTTTTTAAAGCCCAAGTTAGATAGGAAGGACTGTGGATCACATCATGGTCACTTCATGAATCCCAGACACCAGGTTCCTGCCTGCTACAGAGGAAAGCTAAGCACAGCCTCTTCACAGTAGAGTGCTGTGAAATAGTACCTTCTCATATCTTTGAGCTATTATGTATTGTTTTTCTTTTATATATTTTTAATGTTTTCTTGCATGTATTTCTGTGCGCCATGTTTGTGCCTGGTACCCTCAGGGAATAGAAGAGAGTATGGATCCTTTGTGACTAGAGTCACACAGACTTTTGTGAGCCAGGTTGTAGGTTCTGAGAACTGGACCCAGGATCTCAAGAGCAGCCAATGCTCTTAAGTGCTAAGCAATCGCTCCAGCCTGAGTTGAAATATTTTAAAAACTACCCAAGCTAAAGATTCTACTAAGATCAACTTTAATGCATACAGGCATTCCTCAATGGATAGATAGATAGATGGTACATAGATAGATGGATAGATAAATAGATGATTGATAGATAGATAGATAGATAGATAGATAGATAGATAGATAGATAGACAGAGCATGCATACATACGTACATACATAGGTCGATAAATACATAAATATTTAGATATATACATTAATGGATACAATTGATCCAAAGATTGATTGATTGATTGATGATAGATGCATAACAGATAAATAGATAGATTGTAGATAGATAGATGATAGATAGATAGATAGATAGATAGATAGATAGATAGATAGATAGATAGATAAAAGACACACACATATATATATATATATATATAGTGCACTTGTCTGTGATGGGTGGCCCTTAAAGTCTGATTTTCCATAATGTTGCTTGCACATTTATCTCACCATCTGTCTGGACTAATCTTTCAGCTCCCTTCTATTGGCAACCCTATGTAAACGCATTTCCATGGAAAGCCTTGACATATTTATTTCATGCCCTTTCATGCGGGCTGCAAAGTATGTGCTGCCTGCTTTTGAGGAGCAGTTTGCCAGCAACACAGAACTTAACTGAAAAGCTGGGCTTTTTTTCTTTTTACCCTCTCTTAAAGATTTCATATTTGCTCTTGTTACTCCCCCCCCATCAGAGAGCAAGATAATTCAACTGTGAAAACAAACATCTTCTCCTAATGTACAAGAGCAGAGTAACCCCACTTTCCTGAGGCACACGTATTCTGTTCTCATCAAGTTTCTATTATAGGCCCGCGATGCATGAAGAAAAGTTCTCCATTCTTACGGAAGAAAACTTGGATGCACTGAAACGTAGAGAAGCCTAACAGCGTTTTACTTTCCCTTACATTGGCCTTGAAAAGACAGACAAGAAGGTAATTTAGCCAAAACCAACAAACCTACATTTACCACAAAGTCCAGCTCACAGGCTAGGAGTGAAACAGAGCTGTGAGTTCAGGGGCATCCAGGCTGGTGTGGGGCTGACTGGGAAAGCCCTGTCCTAAGGGCAGCCTAGGCAAGTTTCTAAATTTGAATTAGGTGGTATCCAGGCATCTCTAGGCTCCATGTTTGGATCGTTTTAAAAACAGTAGCAAGAGTGCGTGGAAGGAGCCCGGTTTCTGAAACATGCACCCCCTCGCTCCACGCTTAACAAAGTAGGTAAACTCTGGCTGAGAAGAGAAACACAGAAGCAGCAGTTCCTCGAGACCCACAAAGCCAACATGCTATTAAATATACCACCTAACACGACTCCTTCCCTCTGTCTTTTCACTCACGCAGCCACCACATGTGATGGAAGAGATCCAACTCAAACACTCCCGCCAGAGCATGCTCCAAGACAGATGGCCCAGCCCCAGGCTGCGCCAATACAATGCACTTCTATTCTCTATTTATTTTTGCAGTTCAAAGACCTGGCAATCACCCTCTCCATGCCTGCCATAAGACCCGGGCGCTCCTGATCTCTGTCTAGTGAGTTTTATATCTGAATGCCAGCTACTCAGACTACTTAGAAAGAGCGGACAAAGTTTTAAAGAAAAAGAAATTTCAGCCTGCATTCAAACTTTGAGACTCAGATGATCAGCTGCCAAGCTAGGGACTTTGCCTTAATCAGAGAAGCCACAGACATGGCTGTTTACTGTGGTCTTTAAGAAACCATCCGGAAGTACAGCATCTCCGGAAGATACTGTGATGGCCTCAAATACGTGCATTCAGGATTTCATCTGTTGAATCGAAAGAGGTAGAACCCTGTCACAAATGATGTTCTCCTTTTTTCTGTCTACAACCAATCTGGCTTTTTAAGGAAAACTCAGGGTTAATAGAGATTTTTTTTTTTTCCTTAGAGATAAGCCACATAGATTCAGATCACTGTTGAACTGCTTGGAGTTAAACTTTCATCAGAGAACAACTTTAACGAATTCTCTTTTAGTTTTCAACTATGGATGCACAGGATTTGAAGGTAATTTTATGTAACAGAGGGTAAAGACCCTGTTTTTCATAAATCCGTTAGTGCTGGAGGATGAAGAAATGATGAGTTTAATATAATCTTCGATGCACACCTGTGTCTAGTTTCACAATGTTTTCATATCTGTGTAAAGGCATTTTGTACATTCTGGGCTAAGTATCATATTTGTTATCAATTTAACAAGAAGTTTCTTCTTTAATAATAAGAGTCAACTGGGCTGTTTTCCCTGCAGACTGAGTTCATGCCTGACACAGAACCACGTCTCCCTTAACAGCCTCAAGTCAGAAAGAAAGCTGTCAGTAGAGTCCAGAGGAAATTGAGCACCTGGCTTCAGGTACTGTAGGAAATGAAGTTCTATGTCTGAAGCCACCCAAACTGTTCATTATGGATGTCCGTGCTGTGCATGAACCATGGCAGTATCGATGTCTTTGGGTTAGTGTTCAACTTTTAACAGAAGCAGAACTAACAACATTCTCTTGTTTTATGCACTCAATGTCTTTTAGAGAAAGCACACGAGAACACCCTTTGACATCAAACTTCCTCACCCACTCTGACCCTCCCTTTACATTTTTACCATTTCTCTTACCCATGTTCCTAATTCCAGAATCATGTTTCCATCTGATAGTATTTCCTTTCAGCCCAAAGAACATTCCTTAGTATTTGTGGGAGAATAAATGTGCTCGCAATCAATTTTCTCATTTACAGAAATATATATATATATATATATATATATATATATATATATATATATATATATATATATATATATAGTTGTTTATGAAGGACATTTAAGTTGGGATTTAAATTGTGGGTAGGTAGACGCCTCTTTTTGGACTCTACACTCAGTCTCCTATTGCTCCCGACACCCTGAGATCAGATGAGAAGTTGACTGTCATCTGTATCATGCTCCCCTGTGTGTGCTATGTGCCTTTTGCTTGAACCAAATTCTCCAACTCCTCCAAAGTTGTTAGCTTCTGTCTGAGTTTAATGGGAGCTGTCATTGAAGAGTAGATATTCATCATTATCAGGGACTGGAATCTGGTTATCATATCTTCAAATGTTTCCCAATCGTCCACCTCATTATGTCCTTAAGGGATTCTGATCACTAGTGAGGAATTATTCTACATTTCTTCTTAGTCTTCTATGGTCCTGATTACTTTACTTGAATTAATTTCCTCATACCTTATTCTGAATAATTTCTATGTATACTAAAGTTTACTGATTCTCTTTTTTTTCTTTTATACCCTTTATTCACATAAGCTAACACGTGTGCATATATAGATCACAGATATGCACATTTATGTGTCATTTAAGTGTATATATACATGCATATACACATGATATTCCTTTTAGAAACAATATATTTTAGTTCTGGAGTTTTATAAGTAATTCTAAGTCCCCCCCCCCTTGAAGTTTCTTTTTCTCTACTAAGATACCCCATGCCTTTAGAAATAGCACATTTCTTCTACTCTACAATTATATTTACATTAGCTTTCAATGTTCTTGGCATTAAAAACCTAATACCATGGTCATTCTGTATTCAGTTTCTATATGTTGGTTTTATTTAACTGTGTGCCACAGTTACATTAGAAAAACATTTCTAGCCAGTTTTGATTTAAAATTCAACTTCATGGAGACCCTTAAACATTCATTTCTAATACTCTCATTCTCACGTGAAAAGTATTTTTAGGTTAATAGGTAGTGTGATAACTGACTGGTCAATCTCACACTTGAAAACTCAGAGTATATCTCTGTACAAAAATTATTTTCTAAGCCTCTTTAAGTGATGACGTAACGACTCTAGTATTTAAGAATAGCAGTGAAACTTGATTTTCAGTTTTAAGATGGAACATTTAGAATGAGTTTCACCACAGAGCACAATTCTTAATATAAAACTATCATTTAACTAGAGTCATACATAGACACTAATAACATTAAGAAGCCTCTGTTTTGTATGTAGACATGAATTGCAAAGCCGTCATTATTAATACATTATGTCTCTTAAGCCTATGGGAGTTTCACTATGAGTTCATGGCATAGTCTCTGCATTCTACTGAGAACTTGGACTCTTGTCAGTTCCTCTGTCCTCCAATCTACGCAGCTTCCTTTTTCTGTTTTAGTTTCCTGCTCTAAATCAATTCATTGTATTCAAACACAAGAAACCAAAACTCTTTTCCCTGAAAATGCTTTACTAACATGGAGTTCTGAATGAATTCACATTCTGTGGAATCCTTAATGAAGTGAATTTCTGTTAGTAAAGTCTGTATTAGTAGCACCAGAAAAATCTTCCCTCATTATCTTCGCTTCTTAAGAAAAAACAAAATCTGGTAGATATTATTGAATATAAAGGGTTACCTCTTCTTACTTTCATTTTAAGAATGAAAAGAGTTTTATTTACCATTTTTCATTTCCTATTATTGTGATGACATACACTTATCAAAGCAATTAAAGGTGGAAAGTCATTATGTAAGCTCAAAGTTCCAGGTAAAAGTTCATCAGGAGGAAAAGTCAAAGCATGGTTACATTACATTGGTCCTCAGTCAGAAGAGAGAAGTACATGTTTGCATGCTAGAGCTCAGCTCATTTTCTCCACTTTGATGCAAACAAAGACCTTTTGCGTAAGGAATGGTGCCACCCACAGTGGGTGTTGACTTCCCACCTCATTTAACCCCTCAGATACCCAGATGCACATTTCTTAGGAAATTCTAGGTTTTGCCAAGTAAACAGCAAACATAAACCACCACGAAAGGGGAGGATTTACTTGGTGCTTAGGGAATTCCTATTGTTTTTTTTTTTTTTTCTTGCACTGTTCCTGGTCTTCCACAATCCTATGGTATAGCATTAACAACCTGTAATTAACAGCATGAGTCTTGCACCCACACATTTGCTTGACATTCTATTTGACCTCCCTCTCATGATACAATTCCCTCTTAAGCAACTTCTACATGGAACAACCCTAAGCCTTATTTATGTCTCCCCTTAGCCAGAAACACTTAGTTTTATAAGTGCTCATGACTTTGCATCAATGTTTCCCATCTGGATCCATAGTCATGAGAAACAAAAAAATAGAAACCTGAGACATATTTAACTGAACTAACATCTTCATTTGATCACCTTGTCCTTGAATGCCAGTATACTCAAAAGAAACCTGTAAAGAAAAGTAAACGATAGGCACCCAGCCCAAGACTTGCTTATTGATCCACAGCCTGGACTCAGTGCTTTCAACATGTATGTATATGTGATGGGGTGAGTAGGTAGAAGACTGTGGCATGGGAAACATCTCCTGCACAAATCTCAGTTACAGAAGCTGCACTTGAGATCCAGTCTCATGTTCCTAACATGGAGCCAAACAGTTACATAAAGCACAGCTAGGCTCTCTTCCCTCATCTCTTTGAAGGCACATTGGGTGTACTTTGACATGACCTCACTGATGTAACATTCCTTCATGCCTTAGGGTTGTTAAGAAGTGGGTAGAACCATAGAGTCAAACTATCCGGATCCAGAAAAGCTATAGGCTCTGGTCAATAGAATAGTTACAGATATTTTCCATGCCTCAAGGGTCAATGATTTCAGAAATCCCAGACCTAGGAATAGTAACACTGTCCACTACCACCATAGGCTGAGGAATCCTAACAGCTAAGATGCACCCGGAAGATATAGCAACAGCTTTGTTGGTATCTTAGAAGAAACCCTGCCTTTCTTAGACCCACAAATGAGACCTTGGACTTAGAGATAAAGTTACCAGTGCTCAATGCCTGTGTGGTATCAGAAATATCGAGGGTATCCCAGATACTATGCCTCCATACCCAGCATAGCTGCTCCCTGCCTTCTAACACCAAGGAAAGCTGAAGCCAAATGACGACTAAGAAGAAAGTCGCTGCTCCCTTTTGTGAGGCACATCTTGTTGTCTGGTAATGCTTTTAAGGCAAGCTTCACAGCACTGAGTGGCTTTTTGTTTTGTCATGCAGAAAATCCATAAAATAAAAACACATTGCTTTAAATGGGAACACATGGCTAATTTTTAGTAGAGAACTGGAAGCTGAGTCATTTGACTACCACACTAACTATGGACAGCCACTAAATCATGTATGAATCACAGCACGCATTCTGCAAGAATTAGTTAATTGCCAACATGAGGTGACATAGGGGAGACCTGGGCAGGGAGAGCAAAGCAAATCACTAAGATTTGATAGCATGTAGGCCAACGTCCAAGTATGTCTTTCCTTCTGCCTTCATAGGAGTAGTAACCTCAGGTTTTGTGAAAATGACATTTTATGGCATCGGTTTTTATTGTTGCTTCTTACTGCAAGGTAAATTCTGATTTTACAACAGAAAAGAGAGACTAGAAACAAAGAGGGTCACATTGTTTTGTCAAAGCCTAAAACTAAGGATGGTTTCCCTGTCAACATAGATCTAGGGCCAAGGGATGGGGGCCTCGATTTGTTCAACTGTCTAATTTTACAGAAGCCTCCAGAGCTACAGTTAGAGGCTGGTGATAGGTACCCACATCTAATTTGAATGTGAGGCTTTTCTGAAAACTCAATGGAAAAGAAGACTTGCCTGAAAACCATCTCACTTTACAGGACACAGCATGCAAGCATTGGCATTTGAGATATGGAGGATTGATAACTGATTGGATTAATGGGGGTGATGCCTTTGGGTTAAAAACATGCTAAGAGCCTGATGCCAATACGAACTTATCCCCTTCCATTGCTCTTGTCAGGCTGACATCTGTACGATCACCACCTCACTTAACTCTCAGTGGTCCACTGACCAAAGATGCCTGATTGGCAGCTTACATCACAAAGAGGAACAACTTAATGAGAAGCTTAGAAGCCAACTGCATTACCGTCCATAGGCAAGACTAATGAATAACCAGCTGCAAGCAAAACTCGAAAATGAGAAAATAGAAAGAAAACACAAGCATTAGTGGCGAACATCCCCAAAGATGATTTCAAATCCTGATAAGTCACCATGCTGTCCTAACCACTGGTTGCTAGCTATTTCTTTTCTTTTGCAAAATTATTCTTGTTTCAGAGGGCTAATTTCCATACTTATAATAATTATAGATTTATGGCCCAGTAATGTCATTATTTATATAATATGATAATGTAAAATATTTTTATTGTGCCTTGTTTACACAAATACCTGCCTCATTGCTGGTAGAGTTTGTGGTTGCTAGCATTTCCCAAATATATATGAATATTCCTATATATGTAATAGGAGTGTTCATTTTTTCCTATGTCATTTTAGACTAACTTATGAAATTCTAGGCTCATGAGAAACAGTAGCTATGGAAGTCTTAGTTTATAAATGGAAGGGTTGGTGTCTAACCATGGCTCTGCTGCCTGTCACTGTGACATTAGGCCCTTGGTTTATGTTACTGAGTCTCTGTTTCCACATCTGTAACAGGAGTTGATGAAATCTACTCTGGAGATCTTTCCAGACCATAAGGATCAAAGGCAAGAAGGCTGAAGACTCCTAAGTTGTTCTCATACACAGATGTCACTTGAGCCTTGGAATTACTTGCTAGTCAAGTCTCATCTGACTGTGAGGTTCCGATGGCCCCTCGACCATCTGCAGTGTCACGGTGGGGCAATGATGGCTCCTCTACCACCTGGTACATGGCTACAGGCATCTTCAGTCATATTGAGCCTTTTACCATTTTATAAAAGGCAACATCTTACTGGAGCAGATACACTCAAATGCTTTCCTCTCAAAGCAACTATGACAAAGTTAGAAACATCATTAGATCACCTTACAGTGAGATCCTATTGTATGTGACTTATTATACATATTATATCTTGTTCAAAATCATTATAGGAGTCCATGTGAGGAGCCCGA
>NC_034593.1:33789394-33793406 GCF_900095145.1 Mus pahari
TTATTTTTGTTCTGGTGTGACATAAACATCTATTCCTTCATACCGGAAGAAATGATTCCCATCCACATCTAGTAGTAGTTCCTGGCTGTATCTGCTCTTCTGGGAGCTCCTCACAGGCCCTGGGAGTTTCCAGCCTGGTCTAGGACTTATTAAGACTCTGCTGTGATCAGCATGCAGGCAGCTCCACCATGGAGTCTCCACTCCTAAGCGACTGACAAGGCTTGGGAGCACAATCTTGGGAGGGGTCTTGGGATCTTGTAACAATACAGGCTCCTGTGTCTTTTAAGTTTTGTTAATATTCTGTGTTTTATGACCCTTCCTTCTTCTTCCAGAGGGAATGCTTCAGTCTGAGGGAATACCATCACAGCAATAGATCTAGGAAATATCTTTCCCAAAAGTTTCTCCAAATTCACCAATGGAAACATCTGGCTACCATAATTTCTGTTTAGGAGATTTTTATATACTGATTGTCTTAAATGAGGCTAAAGTGTTTAAAGGGTCCATTCCTCCTTGACTAATGACTGCTTCTTGACTTGATGCCTTTGATAGGTTATACATTAAAAGAAAAAGAAATAAAAGAAACAAATAAACAAACAAAATCCTGGTCTAGTCTAAGTTGCTTAACTTGGACACATGGCTATTCTTACATTGTTTCTTTAGTTCTAGCTAGTGTTTTATGAGATTGGGAGTTATGTCTCTTCATCTCTGGTGTTCACTTTCTGTACCTCACCCCCTTCTTTCTTGAGTAGCTTAGATAGAAATCTGTAAATTTTTTTTATTGATTTTTTTCCCCCGTAGGTAAAAGTCTTAATTCCATTTATTATCATTGATTTTCCTGTTTTTAGTTTCATTGGTTTCTTCTCAATTTTTAAAATAATTTTTTCCAGTTGCTACACAGTGGGAAGGCCCAGTTAAATTGCAGGTATCACCATGCCAAGGGGTGGGACCCTGAAAAAATAAACAGTAATTATTAGCATTTGCCTCTGCCTCAGACTGGGGACAGAAATTGACCAGCTCCTTCACAGGCCTACTGTGACTCTGTCCTCACCACTGTAGACTGTGCTGGTCCAGCAGTCTGGAGGGGGGGGTGGAGGGAGGGAAGGAAGGAAGGAAAGAAAGAAAGGAAGGAAGGAAGGAAGGAAGGAAGGAAGGAAGGAAGGAAGGAAGGAAGGAAGGAAGGAAGGGAAGATGGCTAAGGAGTTACTTTCGGTATCAGAAATGATCAAAAGACAACTTCACCACAAAGCCCCAAGATGTCAAAAATATGTGGAAGTCACATTTTAAGTGAGTACTGGCCATTTACTACACTCCTTGTTTTTAGGAGACTTTAGTTTAGTTCCATAGCCTAGTTTTAGCTGTTTTCTTGAGGGTTAGCATTTTGAGTCCTTTGTACATTCTAGACATTGAACCCCACCGTCAGATATGTAGCTATTATTTCTTTAGTTAACATTCTATAGGCTGCCTCTTGAGTCAACTAACAATTTTCTTTGTTCTATAAAGAGTTTTGATTTCGTGGGTTGCTTGATACTGTGGGCCTAGTTAGAAGTCCACTGGTGAGATCCTAGGCCCCAGTGGGAAACTGTTTTGCCAAGGCCGAGGTGTCAAGCTGCATCCTAAGTATTTACGTTTATACCTGTAGATTTTGCTGCTCTCAACTGTGGTCAGAGAGGCTTCTTTTGAAAAATGGGTACTGGTTGATGTAGAGACTCATTACTGCCCAAAATACTGAGCATAAATAAACCTGAGTACGCCGTATGCTATCTGAACAACTTCCTCCCTTCCAAGGTTCAGGGAACTGAACAGAAGAAAGGACAGAAAGAACATAGTTCACAATGGGGATGACTACTGTGAAAAGCTGGTTTCTGTACTCAGTAGGACTATTGATTGTGGCAACAAACAGGAAATGTGGTTGCCTGTAGTAGACCTGGACAAGGCCAAGACATCCAAAATTTCATGAAAGAGACGGAGGAGGGACTCTGGAGGCCCCACTCCTCTCTGAAGAGCAACAGAAAGAGCGTGATTGCTGAGGGAGGGTGAATGACTCGTTTGGGGGCTCTGGCAGCTAGTAGATTGCTCAGGTATGAGGAGATGACCACAAACCCATGAGCATATGGGCAGCTCTTATTACACTCAAGGATCTGTCGATGGCAAAAAGAGTGGGTGAAGTTGGGATGCAGTCAGGAGAGGCAATGCTAAGAGGAGTGGGAGGGAAACACTGCTGCGTGGATGTGATCAATACATGTTACATAAATGGACTGAACTTTCAAAGAATAAAAATGTTTTTTTTTTTTTTTTTTTTTTTGCAGACGAACCAGTACTTAGTGGTGTGAACTATAAGTATTTCCTGGGGGTCTGTATACAGAGCTCATTTTACTTAACCACCTTTCCTTATTGTTCTTGTGTTTCTCTAGGAATTCTTCAGAAAATCTACATCATGGGGCATTCCTGCTTATCACACACTGGTGATGCTGTAAACCCATCACGGGAGAAAACTTGGGTGGGAACAGAACTCTATTCTGTTGTCTTTAGATCTCTGTTGTGTTTGTTTGCCTCTTGTTTTGGGATCCCAAGTCCCAAGAAGTATCACCTAGCCTTGTCTATTATCCCCTTATATAAATGGAGTATTGGTGGGACTACATTTGGCTAAATGTAGGCTAGGGAAACACAAATGACTTGTTGATATTATATGTTTTTGGTAAATTTGCGTCCTTTGAAGCCCAGTCTTCTCATAGAGGAAATAATACATCTTATAACATAGCACCAAGTGCTCTGGATATGTTTTATTAAACTTACTTAAATATCTCTAACTCTGTGTCAGAAACTTGAGGATATATCCTTTAGGGCTTCAAATTTTTTGATGTAATATTTTTAATTGATTCTTGGGACCTTTCATATCATATACATTATCATCCTTCCCAGTCCTTCCATACCCCCCTAGTGACCTACCCAACCCCTAAATAGAACTGTGGCCTTCCTCTCCTGCACCCCCGTCAGAAGCAATCAGTTGTAGAGAGCTATATTTCTGCATCCTTATCATACTTTTTAAGAGTTATCTTTAATGGATGGGGCTGTTTAGATTGTTATCTTTAGGGATGGAGTTAGAGTTAGTGTAGTCATGTCCCTCTTTCTCAACTCTACATCTGTAGTTATCAATATCACTGTTCAAGTAGCTTCCTTGCACTTTAAATTCAGCAGGAACAGGGACAATAGGTTTCCAGGCTGTGAAAATAACCTAGCTGCAGTAGGACCATTGACTCAGACATGGCATCCAGAGGTAGCCCAAACTGCAGATGTCATTATGGCTCTTGGTGGAAGCAAGTCCCCCAGACATCAGCATGGTTTCAGGCTGCAGCATAGGCCACCAGCACTCATGTGGCATCTGGTGGGAACATGGGCCTCTGACCACAACCATGTACTAAACCACACAAGAACCACTTACTCACACATGACACTTAGCAGCATCAAAGACCATCGTGGGCCTTTGAGGAGGTCCAATCCAGGAAGTGAATCATTCCTCATCTCAGTCCTCTGTCATTGCCCAGAACCTGGGTGATCTCCAGCCAGATGGCATGATCTGCTTCTACATAAGCTCCAGGCTGCTGCACATCACCCTGCGGACCCAAATGGGCAATGACTGTAGACCTTAGCCCTCTCTTATACCTGTCATCACCTTCACATCACTAAACAAGAATCAATAAACACTAGAATTTGATGATTAGCCCCTAGACTCTGGGATTAAAGACAGCGACTGTGCCTGCCCACCTTTAAAGTGCTATTGTGATTTGTTCCCATCTTATATTTTCTTCCAGTGGAAGATTTGCCAAGGACAAGCCTTGGCTTGGGGAGGAGTTCTGAGAGAAGGGGTATATGGTATCAGGAAAACAAAGGACTTGAAGACAAATCATGGGTCCAAGCTGATGGCCTATGTTCTACATGAGACTTCTTTACAGAACTCTCTCTCTCTCTCTCTCTCTCTCTCTCTCTCTCTCTCTCTCTCTCTCTCTCTCTCTCT
>NC_034593.1:33793431-33806406 GCF_900095145.1 Mus pahari
TGTGTGTGTGTGTGTGTGTGTGTGTGTGTGTGTGTGTGTGTGTGTGTGTTCTGCCTAAGGCTTTTAGGTCTGCTCTTTGTGTTCTACTCTGCTTGAGACAGCTTTTTCTTGAAATTCCATAAACAAATAAGCAAACAAACAAATAAATAGATATCTCTGGATAGCTCATCTGGATAGATCAAAAAACCCTGATTTTATTTACATAACACTTCAGTCATTATCCCAGGATTCCTTTTGATGATCCCATGAATTCACATCCCATAACTCCAGGCCCTTGATTCTTAGAAAGAGACATTTAAGTACAAGCACAGAGAATAAGATAGCTGGGTGGAATCCTACTTCACACACACAGGAAGTGAGCTAGGACCTACATGTAATGGGGATGCTGCCCTTCTTCTCAGGTCAGAGCCCTGACTGTTCTCTCAGCATTCTGGACAATACTGCCATGGGTTTATCACTCAAGTCAGAGGCAAAATCAACCCTGCCTTGATTTTTTTTTCAGTTTTTAAACAGTTATCACACCCCACATTATCTTCTGTCTCACTGTCTTTACGTGTTGTCTCCACTGTCTCACTTTGACAAATCATTCCAAGCTGATGGCCTATGTTCTGCACGAGACATCTTTACAGAACTAACTCTCTCTTCTCTCTTCTCTCTTCTCTCTCTCTCTCTCTCTCTCTCTCTCTCTCTCTCTCTCTCTCTCTCTCTCCTCTCTCTTGTAGGCCCAAGGCAAGATCTGCATTTGTGGCGGCATGCACCTGCATCATTGAGGCTGTTATCAGCATTAGGCCTGGAACACCCATCATGTACCTGAGATGTTTTAAGTTTGATCTGATTTCTTTTTTTAAACCCTTACTACTGAAGTAAGACTGACAACACAGAGTTGGAGTTTGATCATCAGCCTACCAGCCTCTCTTTAGTTATTCTCTACCAGGCTAGGCATACATGTCACAGACTAGAATTCTCAAAATCACAACTTCACATGGAAGTTTTATTTTTGTTGTTCCTTTCTATTAAAACGTTGTTTTTGAGATTATTTTTTTTAACCAAATCCTCCTTATCCATCAGTGCTCTCGCTTCACTCTCTTGCTTCCTTGGAGCTTTCTCATGCTCCATTGTTACCTTCACAGATTTCAAACCTGTCAATGGAGATTGATTATTACTGGTCACATCAAAATTTTATTTTTACTTCTCTAGATTATTTTTCAGTATGTCTATGTATCTAGGCTAATAAATTGTAATAAAATAAGTGAAATCTATAAAACGGAGCTTTTTGAATGCCAGAAAAAGATTTTAACGGAGTAACAGATAATTTACCCCGGTAAATGTACATATCATTAATCACAAACAGAAATGGACCTATTACATATTGTGTTGCTGTAATATCTAATTTGATGAGACTAAGGTAATTTTTATATTTCATTATATATTTAATCATTCCTGAATAATAGTGCTACAGCATTGAGAATTATTTTAAGTTTGTATTCCAATTCAGACAACCCAAATCAAAATCTGGATGATGAGGGCTATCATCTTTAGAAGGAAAAGTAGCCATAAAAGTAACCCTAGGAGTCCTAGCACATAGTCAAGTATAACAGAGCATTCAATGTGGCTTGTCACTGCTGAGCCCAGCAGCTTCCTGCATGTAAAGTGTGGTTTGGAACTCTGCAAATACTGAGAAATAATGCTCTATTTGAAGTTAAAAAAAGGGGGGGGGGCAGAAAATGATCATTAGAATGGTCCAAGGAAAGGTGAGCTCAGATGATTTAATGTGCCACACCTGAAACCTCCCTACGTGGCATCCATGACTCCCAGCCTAACAGAAGGCACCACACTACCAAAGTGTTCCTTACCACCCAGATACATGAGCTGCATAGACCATTTTTTTCAATAAGAAGCCACAAGTCAACAAATTTCACTTGCATAGAATACTACTGATCCAAATGTAAAAATTATTATTTGATCATCTTTTACAAAATTATATAAACTTTACTTAAAGTCTGGTAATTATCAGTGTCCATAGTTGATGTGATCGTTTTGATGAGATTTACAACAGACACTTCAGAATCCAAAATCTCGTTGTTGATTTCTTTGCATGTTTTGTTTTTATTAATTTCTACAAGCTCCAATTTGCTCTCGCAAAGCAACTAAGCACTATAAAATTGTAATTCTTCCATTTAGCAGGGTGTCCTTATATTGAATGATTTATTTAATTTAGGGATATTTTTGTCTGAAAGTTTTGAGCATTTATCTAGTAATACAGAAAACACAGAAAAGTCCTTCCAAAAAAAAAACCAAAAACATGGAAAATTCAAGATTCTACACTGGGCTTCTTCACTCGATTGACTGGAGAAAGAAGGCTAAGCAGGACACTTCCTTTGATTCCACGCTGTAGATCACTGCAAGTGAACGATGTGATCAAAAGGTTCTGTTAGAAATAGCATCTGTTATTAGATGTTACCAACGCTTTAGCCTTTGCCAAAGGGATGTTGACATTTAACTGTGGCACAGTCCGCAAGCACTGCACCAAAACAATGGAGTTGTTTAAAACAGCAGATGAGTGAAACAAATCGAACGAGTGTTTTGGATGTATGTAGACATAGCTTTGAACACAGCCAACGGATGAGGTCAATGTGTGCTTACATTGCCTGCACCGTAAAATGTTTAATGTCACTGCACACAGTCTACTTCAAAGCAACGTGTACTCATGCTTTATGCTGGTTATTAAGACAAATAGCAAATGAGGTTCTTGTTGTTTCTCTTTTCCTAATCTAATTTCCAAAACAAAGTTTGATTTTCTTCATTTCCCTGGCTTTAAAGGAACTTATCTTTAAAAAGACATAAGCAGAAATGCCTGAAACAAAACCTTAGACATCTGTGTGGATAAGACAACAGTAATATATACATATGAAAGGGTTATCACTCTGGTTTTCATCAAATGGCTTTTAGCAATAAGATACTGTTCACATACAGAGATCAAGAGCAAATGTGGCCAGTTACCCAGTGCCCTTCCTTGGAAAGAAAATTGGTGAGAAATTAGAACGAGAACCAGCACTGTAGGGGCTTTGCCCAGCAAGTGCTTTAAGCCAGTAGCCATTCTTGTCAAGAAACAGCTTTTCATGTTCAGAAGGGTCTTTCTGTAGATCATCTTTCATTACTTACTCATTGTTAAAAGTTCATCACAGATACTCTTACTAGACATGAGGGTAGCAAGTTATAAACCAGATTTCCATAGTTCTTTAATGTTTTCCAAGAGAAAGGTAAAAGATTCTGTAATTTTGCAGAAGGATTTCCGTGTTCAAAGGTTGATTTCACTATCCCCTCCATGAAGTTATGAGTCTGCCTGTCTCTGCAGAAATTTTTATGTGTTCTGATAGCAACTACTGTCTTCTCTTCCTCTCTCTCTCTCTCTCTCTCTCTCTCTCTCTCTCTCTGTCTGTCTCTCTGTCTCTGTCTCTTTCTCTGTCTCTCTCTCTCTCCCACACATCATTATTATTATTATTATTATTATTATTATTATTATTATTATTATTATCTACCTACCCACCTCTATCTTATCTATACCTATAAAATCACTGTCAGAATCCACAACCATTATTAAAACTTAAATATTAATATGATTCATCTCTTAACCAGACTGAAGAAGAAGATACAGTTAATCATTTTCATGCTACATCTAATCTACTTGTTCAGCAGGAAACATATACAATCCTTTTGGAAAGCTAGTCATTCAGAGTTCACATGAACACATTAATGCAAGATTGGCCTACATCATTTTATAATTAGAGGGATGTTGTTTGTTTGTTTGTTTGTTTGTTGACTTGCCAAAACTGGTTCTAACAAAAGCAAAACTGACAGTTTCTGAATATTTGCTATTATTAAGATATAAGTCATTACCCCTTGACATTCACTACTCAAACTCTCTAGAGAATTATTCAATCTTTCAGAAGTAAGCTGAGTTTTGTGGGGTGATCAAGAGCAAGGTGGAGAAGAATAATCCTATGCTAGGTGTCTCTGCTTTGAAAACAATATATCAGCCCAGAAATGTTAACCAGAATGAAATCTAGTAAACCACAGGAGCTATAGGCTGTGTTTCCATGCATTTGCATGTTATTGTGTGTCCTTCCTTAGCCAACTATTATGGAGAAGACAGGAGAAACACAGAAAGAAATCCACAAGCTCAGAGAAACAACACACTTAACCTGGTAATACTCATCTCTCTCCAATTTAATTTCTTTAACTCAGTGGCATCAATCTTGAAAATGCCTTTATAAGACATAGACAGATCGTCAACATCTATTAACACTACACTCTGGAGTCGTTTTTACAGATTTGCATGAATAGTCCCTAATTAATGCAGAGTATTTGTCACGTTCATTTCCAGCCTCCTTCAATGTCAGTACTCCACTAACCAAGGTATATCATGCAAAAGTAGGAGATCAGTATTGGGGCAAAATGATCAGCTGAAATCTTTATATTGGCACACAATTCTATCCCTCCAATGTCTTTGTTGAATTTCGGTAGCTTACAAAAAAAAAAAAGCCTACCATTGTTTGGTTTGATTTTTGTGGAGGAAATTAAAAATTAAGGCACAAGTGTGTGCTTAATTAAAAGAATGAGGAGAACGCATCTTTAAAAAGGAGATCAGAGTGATGACTCCTGTTGGAGAAAGTTAAAATGACAGTGAACATACTCACTGGAATAAATGGGATAAAGGGGTCCACATAAAAACAAAACCAAAAACAAAATAAACAGAAAAACTTCTCTTTACACCAAACAATACCAGGACATGTGGGAATCAGGCAGTCTCTAGGCATTTTAATATACTGGTGGGTTCTGGAAAATTACTCTGAACATGATAACAAGCCTGTACCTGTCCCAGGATGAGCAGAATGAGGATAGGACAGAAAAGATAAAGGAATTGCCTGTTCCCTTATGAATTGCAGACTGCCCCCCAAAGTACAAAATTTTATCCCCAAACTTTGACACGAGAATCAGGAGTTATGTAAAATTATAGCAACGACATTGGAATGTAACATGCCAGTAATTCAATTTATCTCTAAATGAAATACAACTGCAACAGCCCTAATGTAGACTCTAAATCTCTCCTTTTCGGGCCTGTTGGCTACAGAAACCCTCACATGTTAACAGAACATATTGTTTTCTTCTTCAGTTAGATTAGACACTTTGGGATGGAATTGGTCTCAGGAAAAACAATCAAACAAACAAAACTCCAAGATTTTAGTACCTAGAACAAATTCAGTCATTATTGTAGAGTTTAGTATTTTAGACTTTTTGGTGTAATGTAAATCACACATAAACATCCCCTGCAGAGTTTTTATATTACAGTTCAATCATTTATGGCATATCATACATCTCTGTAGCCCAAGCAAGGCAGAGGCAGAATGCTGAAGCATTGGGCAGGCATCTTTTATGTCAGGTTCTCATCAATAACCTCAGCCCTTCAGGGACTTACTTTCTCTCCTGACTTCTGAAAGGACCATTTGCTTACATGTGGCACTAACAGAACTGAAATCACTGGATTGCGTTCCCTGATGGCTGGGTTCTTTCAGTGGTGGAAATATGATTTCCATCTGGGTTGTTGGATGTATAAATCTGCCTTTCTCACTTTGGGTTATTGGTATTTTACAAATGTTCCTCTAGGCAATTTCATATTTCGCTAGCCTATCTGGGAACTTATTAGCTTGAGCTATTAATATATAATTAATGGCTTGTGAGATGGCTTAGAGAGTAATGGCACTTATTGCCAAGCCTGACCCCACATGGTAGAAAGATATAACTGACACCTAGAGGTGCTGCTCTGATCTCTACATATGTTCTGTGGCAAATACCCTCATATCCACACTCACATATGCACACATACACAAACACACACACACGTGCATGTATACACATGCTACATCTAATCTACTTGTTCAGCAGGAAACATATATACAATCCTTTTGGAGAGCTAGTCATTCAGAGTTAGCGTGAACACATTAATGCAAGATGGGCCTACATCATTTTATAATTACACATGCACACAAAGGCACATACACACATGCATACACATAGGAAAGAAAGACATCTCTAGTACCTTTACTCTATTGATGTTTTGTTTCCTTATTTATATTCATTTCTTTGAGCTCACATTTAATAGATTATTCATTTTCTGTTAGGAACCAATCTAGCTGAAGCCAGACATCATTCTGAAAGATACCAGCTTACTCTCAGAGTCCACATGTAGAAATGCCTGGATCTATATCTAGACATCGATGGCTTGGGATTGGCCTATTTCCGTGCTTTTTAGGGATTCTGGTGTTTCTGCATCCCAGCAAAGCTCATGGCACCATGTGCCTATGCAATTGTTGCTTCCAGCTACTCAGATAGCTGTGCTGTGGTTATGTCTTCTTCAGTGACCTTCTACATCACAGCTCCATTCTCACTCACAACATCTCCTGGGGTATTGAATTTTATGTAATTTTCCTTGCACTAATGATTTGTGACATTAATCAATGCTTTTTAAACACTAGTTTGTTTTATTCACTTTACATACCCATCGCTGTCCCCCTCCTGGTTTCCATTCTCATGGTCCTTTCCCCTACCCTTCTCCTCTGAGAGAATGGAATAACCCCTCACCTTATCATGTCGAGTCTCTTATCATATCAACCCCTCCTGTGAATAACCCTCACCTTATCATGTCGAGTCTCTGCAGGGCTAGTCTCTTCTCCCACAGAGACCAGAAAAGACAACAGAATTAGGGAAATGGATTCCACAGACAGACAACAGCTTTTGGGACAACCTCTGCTCTAGTTGTTCAGAACTCACATGAAGACCAAGCTTCTCTACTTCATCCCCTGTCCCTGAATTAATTGTAGGCAGGATAAAATTTGGGTTGAAATTGTTGTGGATAGGTTGGTGTCCTATGGCTCCTCTGGGGTTCTTGCTTGGCTACAGGAGGTGACCTTTTTAGTTTCCATATCCCTTGTGCTGTGAATCTTAACTAAGGTCACCCTCATTAATTCTTGGGAATCTCTCTTATCCCAAGGATCTGGCACATCCTGGAGATGCCCCTTACCACCACCCCCTGACTGCTCCAGACTTTTATTCATTCTCATAAATATCTGATCAGCTTTTCTGTCCTTCCCCACACCTGACCCTGAACCCTCCCATTCCATTCCGTATCCCCTCTCTACCCAATTACCTTCCTCCATCTGCATCCTATGACTATTTTATTCCCCTTCTCAGTGAGATTCAAGCATCCTCTTTTGGACCTTTCTTCTTATTTAGCTTCTTTGGCTTGTGGAGTATAGTATGGGTACCCTGTATTTTATGGTCAATATCCACTTATAAATGAATACATACCATGCATGTCCTTTAGGTTTTGTGTTACCTATTCTCAAGTTCCACCCATTTGCCTACAAAATTCATGATGCTCTGTTTTAATAGCTCAATCGTATTCCATTGTGCAGACATACCACATATCTTTATCCATTTTTCAGCTGAGGGACATTAAGGTTGATTCCAGTTCCTGGCTGTTATGAATAAAGCTGCTATGAACATAGTTGAGCAAGTGTCTTTGTGGAATAGTGGAGCATCTTTTGGGTATATACCCAGGAGTGTATAACTGAATCTTGAGGCAGAAGAACTATTCCCAGTTTTCTGAGAAACTGCCAAATTGATTTCTAAAGTGGTTGTACAATTTGCACTCCTACTACCAATGGAAGAATGCTCCCCTTCCTCCAACATACTTGACAGCATGTGCTACCATTTGAGTTTTTGATCTCAGCCATTCAGATAGGTTTAAGATGAAATCTCAGAGTCATTTTAATTTGTATTTCCCTGATGACTAAGAATTTTGAATATTTCTTTCTTTCTTTCTTTCTTTCTTTTTTTTTTGTTTTGTTTTTTTTTTTTTTTTTTTTTTGTTTTTTGGGACAGGGTTTCTCTGTATAGCCCTGGCTGTCCTGGAACTCACTTTGTAGACCAGGCTGGCCTCGAACTCAGAAATCCTCCTGCCTCTGCCTCCCGAGTGCTGGGATTAAAGGCGTGTGCCAGCACGCCCAGCTTGAATATTTCTTTAACTGTTGCTCAGCATTCGAAATTCCTTTGTTGAGAAATCTCTGTTCAGTTCTGAACCCCATTTTTTAATTGATTTATCTGGGTTGTTGCTGTTAAGCTTCTTGAATTCTTTACAAATTTTGGATAATAACTCTCTGCCAGGTACAGAGTTGGTGAAGATGCTCCCCCAATCTGTAGGCTTCAACTTTGCCCTATGGAGTGTGTCCTTTGCCTTACAGAAGCTTTTCATTTTCATGAGGTCCCATTTATCAATTGTTGATCTTAGAGCCTGAGTCACTGGTATTCTGTTCAGGAAGTTGTCTCTTGTACTAATGAGTTCAAAACTATTTCCCAGTTTCTGTTCCATTAGATTTAGTGTACCTGGTTTTACATTGAGATCTTTGATCGACTTGGACTTGAGTTATGTGCAGGTTGATAAGTATGGATTGATTTGCAATACTCTGCATGCAGAAATCCTGTTAGACCAACATCATTTATTGAAGATGTTTTCTTTTTTCCATTTTATAGTTTTGCTTTCTTTGTTAAATATCAAGTGTCCATAGGTGTGAGAGCTTATTTCAGGGTCTTCAATTTGATTTCATTCACCAATATAACTGTTCCTACAAAAATATCATACTTTGTTTATTACTATTGTTCTGTAGTACTCCTTGACGTCAGGGATGTTCATACCTCCAGAAGTTCTTTTAGTGTTCAGGATTGTTTAAGCTATCCTGGAGTTTTTATTTTTCCATATGAGAATGGGGATTTCTCTTTCAAGGTCTGTAAAAATTGTGTTGGAATTTTGATATGGATTTTATTGAATCTGTAGACTGTTCCTCCTAAGATGACCATTTCCTCTACATGAATCCTGCTGATCTGTGAGCATGGGAGATCTTTTCATCTTCTGATATTTTCCTCAACTACTTTCTTCATTGACTTGAAGTTATTTTCAGATCTTTCACTTGCTTGTTTACAGTTATACCAAGATATTTTATATTATTTATGCTTTATTATAGTGGGTGTTGTTTTCCTAATTTTTTCTTGGTCCATTTATTATTTGTATAAACGATGGCTACTGATATTTTTGAGTTAATTCTGTATCTAGTCACTTTGCTGAAGGTGTTTATTAGCTGTAGGAGTTCTCTGGTAGAAAATTTTGGAATTGTTTGTGTATGCCATCATATCATCAACAAATAGTGAATCCTTGACTTCTTCCTTTCCAATTTGCATCAGTCTTGATCTTTAGTTGTCTAAATGCTCTAGTTAGAACTTTGAGTACTATATTGAATGGATGTGGAGAAAGTGGGTAGTCTTGCCTTGTCCCTGATTTTAATGGGATTGTTTTAATTTTCCATCGAATTTGGAGTTCACTATTAGCCTGATGAATATTTCTTTTATTATGTTTAGGTGTGCACCTTGTATCCCTCATATCTCTAAGACTTTTAACATGAACGAATATTAGATTTTGTCAAAGGCTTTTCAGCATCTAATGAGACAATCATGTGATTTTTTCTTTCATATTGTTTATACTGTGGATTATGTTTATATGTTCATACACTGAACCATCCCTGCAACCGTGGGATGAAGCCTAGATAATCCTGGTGGTAATGATTTTTATGTGTTCCTAGATTTGGTTTGTGAGCATCTTATTGAGTATTTTCCATCAATATTCATAAGAGAAATTGGTCTGAAATTCTTTCTTTGTTGAGTCTTTGTGTGGCTTAGGCTCAGAGTGACTGTGGCTTCATAGAGTTACTTTGGCAGGGTTATATTTCAATTTTATGGAACAGTTTGAGAAGTATTGGTATTAGCTCTTCTTTGAAAGTCTGGTAGAATTCTGCACTAAAACTATCTGGCCCTGGGCTCTTTTTTGGAGAGGGGAGAGTTGGGAGACTGTTTGTTTGTTTGTTCTTAATCTTTTCCTTTCAATTTTTATTAGATATTTCCTTCAGTTACATTTCAAATGCTATCCCAAAAGCCCCCTTTACCCTCCCCACCTCCCTGCACCCATAACCACCCACTCTCACTTCTTGGCTCTGGCGTTCCCCTCTATGGGGCATATAAAGTTTGCAAGACCAAGGGGCCTCTCTTCCCAATGATGGCTGACTAGGCCATCTTCTGCTACATATGCAGCTAGAGACACAAGCTCTGGGGGTACTGGTTAGTTCATATTGTTGTTCCACCAATAGGGTTGCAGACCCCTTCAGCTCCTTGGGTACTTTCTCTAGCTCCTCCATTGGGGGTCCTGTGATCCATCCAATAGATGACTATGAGCACCCACTTCTGTGTTTGCCAGGCACTGGCATAGCCTCAGAGGAGACAGCTATATCAGGGTCCTTTCAGCAAAATCTTGCTAGCATATACAATACTGTTTGAGTTTGGTGGCTGATTATGTGATGAATCCCTGGGTTGGTTATTCTCTGGATGGTCCATCCTTTTCTCTTAGCACCAAATTTTATCTCTGTAACTCCCTCCATGAGTATTTTGTTCCCTGTTCTAGGGCGGAATGAAGTATCCACACGTTGATCTCCCTTCTTGATTTTCTTGTGTTTTGGAAATTGTATCTTGGGTATTCTAGGTTTCTGGACTAATATCCACTTATCAGTGAGTGCATATCAAGTGACTTGTGATTGGGTTACCTCACTCAGGATGATACCCTCCAGATACGTTCATTTGCCCAAGGATTTCATAAATTCATTGTTTTTAATAGCTGAGTAGTACTCCATTGTGTAAATGTACCACATTTTCTGTATCCATTCCTCTGTTGATGGACATATGAGTTCTTTTCAGCTTCTGGCTATTATAAACAGGGCAGCTATGAACATAGTGGAGTATGTGTCCTTATTACCAGTTGGAACATCTTCTGGGTATAAGCCCAGGAGAGGTATTGCTGAATCTACCGGTAGTGCCATGACCAGTTTTCTGAGGAACTGCCAGACTGATTTCCTGAGTGGTTGTACAAGCTTGCAATCCAACCAGCAGGAGTGTAAGGGACTAATATCCAATATGTACAAAGAGCTCAAGGATCTAGACTTCAAAAATACAAATAACCCCATTAAAAATGGGGTACAAAGCTAAACAATTTTCAACTGAGGAATACTGAAGGGCTGACAAGTACTTGAAAAAAATCTTCAACATCCTTAATCATCAGGGAAATGCAAATCAAAACAACCCTGAGAGTCCACTTCACACCAGTCAGAATAGCTAAAATCAAAAATTCAGGTAACAGCAGATACTGACGAGGATGTGGAGAAAGAGGGACACTCCTCCATAACTGGTTGGGAGACTTTTAATGACTACTTCTATTTCCCTAGAATGAACCCTAGTTTATTTATATATCCTGATATACTAATATTAAGAACCTTTTAAATTTGGTTCTTTATATATCAAGGTGTCTATGGACCAAGTCATAGTTGTTAAAAGTTGTTAAAAATTATTTATTTTGTAAATAATATCATATTTGAACTCCAGATATCAGTCCCAAACATTTAAGAAAGCAGTCACTCCCAGTAGTGAACTCATTCATTTAAAAAGCTATACAGTGTTGTTCAATGCAGACTGAAATATTTTAAAAAATAAGGCTCGAGCTAAGAAAAACAGTATGACCAAGTTTACAGATTCAAGAAAACCAACAGGTCAGCTCAAAATCAGGATGGTTATCTGATTTGCTTTTCATCCAGTAAAAGAGAAAGAAATGAACACATTAGGGAATTAACATGGTTTCCACTAAAATAATAATTTTATTGTCTTTAAAATAATGCATTGTCATGAGTTTCAGAATTTTTGATGCTGTTGGGATATTGCTCCTAAAATTTGAGAGATCTGAATTACTATCTCAATCTATTTTAAAATCTGCATCCAATAAAATGTGAGTAAGACATGCAAGGTGATGATGAATATTTTACCAATAAAATGTGGCTTTTGAGCTATTTGAACTAAAGGTTAGGCCATGCATGACAGAGAAACAAAACAAAGGTTGGCTTAACAAAGATTTAATATTTTAATCCAGCATGAAAGTCCACACAAGAAAACTTACACACTTATTATGAAGCTAGAGTTCTTCTCATTTATGTAATGTCATCCCTAAGCAAACACCCCTATCACATGCCCAGGACTGCTTACCCATTTTAACAGTCCATGAAATTGGAAGAGCAAAGGGAGTGGTAGTGAGCGAGGTGCTTAAAGTGAGCAGGGAGAGTGTCTCTGCTAGTGAGCCTGTGAGGTTATCTTTGTACAGGAGCCACAGAGAAAGCAAAAACAGATGGCAGATCAGCTTCTGAAGGTCGAGGCCACATCAGAACCACTTGCATTCTGTCATAGGCAAATTACTGCATGCCATACAAGCCTTCCCATGAGGCTGCATTCCAGAATGCCTCATATCTGGCTAGAAAAAAAAATTATTATGATCTCTATTAAGATTTATTTAATTACCTCTCTTAAGGTGAGAATTTGCTGTATTATAGCAATTAACAGTTGGGTGAAAAGCCAAATAATTAGGTACTTATCTATTAACATCTTCTTTGCTTATCATTTATTTATTTTGTGGTGATTGATGCAGAAGTATACTTAACAAACATTGTTCTTTTTTTCCCTCCAAGATAATTCTTCATACACAGAGGCTTTGAAGCCTGAGGTGACCAGGAGTGACAAAAATTATTCCATCCTGTGCTTCAGTTTTACATTTGAGTCAGATATTGTTGCCATCTAATCTACTGTTCTTTGGAATTCCTTGTCAGATAGACATCGACAGATGAATACAAAATAATGGATATATGGGGCTGGATTGATACCTCAGCAATTAGGAGCAGTGGTTCGCTCTTTCTTTCTTTCTTTCTTTCTTTCTTTCTTTCTTTCTTTCTTTCTTTCTTTCTTTCTTTCTTTCTTTCTTTCCTTCCTTCCTTCCTTCCTTCCTTC